>NC_038243.2:5942808-5975586 GCF_000004515.6 Glycine max | reverse complement strand
TTAATTTTATATCTTACTCCGACCTTGATCTTACAAATGTCTAAAAATTGTATATTTAGCTTCTTTCTCTGTATTTTATTAACACATGATTCAAGCCCATTTCTAGTTTTTGAGTTTTGTGTTATTTTTTTAAACTATATATAAAAAATTTTGAGCGAGGTTAAATTAAAATTTTGATCGGTACATGGTATATATGTTTTTCTTTGTGTTTAATCTTCAAATGATTTTCTGTAAAAAAAATCTTCAAATGTTTTTTTTTTTTTTACTTTTTTTACATGAGAAAACATTTATAAATGTAATTGAAATTTTTATACTGTTAATTAGATTTTATTAAGTTGTAAGGACATGATTTCATATAGGACAAAATGTTAGCCCACTCAATAACATTTAATGTTTCTATTATTAATTTTATTAAATAATGATTTAATAATCAATTTTTTCTTTCACGTTATTAACTAATAGATATTTTAACATATAAAATCATAATAAAAAACTAGAATAATTAAACACTAGTGACTAGGGACTAAAATATTTTTTCATAATTTAAGAGACCAAACCGATTGATAATAATAATAATAATAATAATAATAATAATAATAATAATAATAATAATAATAATAATAATAATAATAATAATAATAATAATAATAAATATTAATTATGTATTACCATAATGTTTATTATTTTCCTTAGGTAGTATCTGTTTATTATAGTAGTTCACTTCAATGTTAGAAAATCATGAAAACTGAAATGACATATATACTGCCGGAGTATTTTCAGTTAAAAAAAAAAAAACTGTTTTTTAAAATACTAAGATTTATTTAAAAGTATAACTTGTTAGGACTTAGTTGTGTAAAACATAGTAATTCAGGAGTGATTAAAAACAAATGCCAAAATACGATTTGATCGAAGGAAATAATAGCAGAAGGCTAGCTAGTTAATTTATTATTTAGATGCAAAATTGTATTAGTATACTACTTTTACTAGTATATAAGTATAAGTACCACTACTATTAAATTTAATTAGCTAATGATTGTGTTTGCACCTTGTCACTTTTCTCTGTGTTGATATAAATATGGCAAATGTCAAATGATTCATAGTAATCTAGTTAAAAATTTAAAATAATATTTAGTAGAAAATTACTGTATTACATAAAAAATAATACGATTTAATAGTATTAGTTTTAATTAATTAAAAATGTTAAGATAAGGTATATTAAATAATTTTTAATCAATATCTTATTTAAATGACTTAAAAAGTCGGATTTAACAATAAAAACAATAAATTTGTGCTGAAAACAAGGATTAAAGGTCCACATTGGTCTGTCGATGGCAAGCATAGCTAACTTCGAGAAGTTGGAAACTTTTCCCCGTATCTCATCTCATTCACGGTTATAGACTTATAGCTAAAGGTCTAAGCATAGCTCAATAATAATAACAATAAAAAAGGTATAAGCATAGCTCTATAATTAATTGCACTAATTCGTGTTGGTAATAATTCAGGTTAATTTTGATCCTTCATGAGTTCATGTAGTGTAAAAGAAGTTTAAAGTATTGTTCAATTATAAATTATTATATATAATAAAATTATTAATTTTTATAATATTTACTTTAAAAATTTCTACATTTTTAGGATATTTTTTAATTAATTGATAGTGTAAAAATCCATATATTAAAGGATATCAAAATTAAACTCATAAAAAATGTCAGTATATTTAAATGTAAAAGCACATTGTCCATTTTGAAATTGGGTGGTTTAACTTATATATTAAGCTTCGTCGTACAAGTTGTGTCAAAAGCTTGAATGAATTAGGAGAAATCTATTGTGCCTTTTCCTGTTTAATTATTATTTCGATTTCTCGCATCTTTCTCGTGTATGTTATTGACTAGTGTTGTGCTTATGTTTAATTAACTTTTATTTGCAATCGATGAGAATTGAAGTTGTAATATAGAGTTTTTCAATTTACTCTTTAAAAAAAATTGAATGTGCCTTTTGATATGGTGAATGCGATATTATTTTAGATGAGCAGTATAAATGTCACCCTTTGTGTTGTGCCTTTTCCTCGTCTCACCACAATACGATGCAGTTATGCAAATAGTATTTATTCCCCTCCTCAAGAACTAAAAAGTAGAAAAACATGCAAAAAAAAAAAGTTACCTATTATAGAACTTTTAGTCACCTCCAACATTAAACAACATCTCCGGTAACCTATGAAGCACAGACACTCTAGTTCTTTGTCGTGTCCGGTGTTCGACACGCGTCTGTGTCAGTGTTTGACACTGACACGACACCCGTACTACGTTCTATATTTTGAACATTACAGATGTTCACGTGTCCGTATCCGTACCGTGTGCGGTGTCCGTGTCGATGTTGGTGTTTCATAGCCGGTAACACGATCATGATCCCATTAAATCTAAAAGTGACAACAAGGTCATACATAACATTGCTTCACTTTAACAAGAAGTGGGGTTAAAACCACACAGTCTTACACTGTAATGGTTAATTATTTCAATAAAGAAAAAAAGTAAAGGTGGACAAAATTTCCATGCAGATGTGGGTTTGACATTGAAACTTGGCCTACCCAATGTTCGTGAAGTGTCGTCGGAAATAATGGCATAAAGCACTATTGAGAATGTGAAAAGAAAGATTGAGATAAAAGTGGGGATTAAACAATGCACCACAGAGGGAGGGGGAGTGGGCCCAAGTGAAGCAAGGTGGGCCAGGCCCACTCGAAAGTCCATGACAAGGATGGTGGAAATAGAAAAGGAATCAAAAGGTCCATAAGGGTAGGTCAGTGGGGGAGGAGAAAAGAGACAGGCAAAAAATATGGACCGTCGGTGATGAGAACCCTAGCCAACCAACACAGCATCATGGCTGGGTTAGGAGGCCATGACCATGACCCTCATGATAAAAATGGAAGTGGCAGAAAGGGCTGAACCATGCATCATACAAGAAAGCATGTATATCTAACATTTGGCGGTTTGATTCGAATGCAAAGTTTTGGCTTTGCTTAGCTAAACCAAGACACCAATGAGGCAATGATCCAAGTGCAGTGTCACTACCAATCATTTTATGGAAGCACTTTAGGGTATGGGATACGGGTAGATAACCTAAGCATAGAATGTTAATCATTAGCCTTTATTTCCACCTCACTTTTTTGTTAGTTGAATTTTAAAATAGAATCTTGAAAGTATTAAATGTTATATGTTTTAAATTTGCTTAGAAGACGATTTAGTTCAAGATAGCTCAAAGCCATTGAATATCAAGTTTATCCCTAGATTATGTTTTGTTTTTTTTTTTTTATATAATAGTCTCATTGAAATTAGAACTTATGGTGACCTCAACTGATAATGGATATTAATATCTTGCAGGATTAATTAGTTTATGGACTTGACTGAAAAATATCCTAAGTTCACACAGAAAAATCTTTTATAGAAAAGATTATAGTATTTGGGTTATTGTACTTCCCTATATCAAGAAAGTTTCCTAATTTTTCAAAAACATTTTTTTATCCAATATTTTGCAAACATCACGTTTTCTTTCATGCAATCTTGTTCACAGATAATGCAAAAATAGTGGACGTGTTAGTCAAGTACAATATAGAAGTGTTTTCACCAATAGATGAAGAAATTGATGGTGAACATGAAGAAAAACAACTACCGTTACTAGGGATGAAAAATGATTTAAGAGAGACATAGTTTGATGGATTTGGAGACCTTATTTAGGACTGATATTAACATCAGGGAAAAGAGTGCAATGGATTATAATGGGTTTTATCTTCAATGCTTTGTACGGAAAGGGTAGCAAAGAACAAAGGTATGTGTGATTGGGAAGAGTTTAATTTATTTTAGCACAAGCTTCAAATGACCAAGTATGCGGAGTTCAAAACAAAGCCATGTTTGTCTACATTTGTATTATGTCTTTTTCCTAGTGAACTTGCCTCTACCTATAAGGGATTAGCTAGTCTTAAATTATATTAGATTTTAAATTCATGCATCGATTCAATTAAATTATATTTTTTATATAGTTGTATTTATTATTATTGTAAAACATAAATGTACATAATAAAATTAATTTTAAAATACTTAATAGCATATTAAATATAATCACAATAAAATTAATAAAGATGATTAATTGTATTTTTAATTAAGCAGATGTTGAATAATCAAATTATTTCTTTATGATATTATAAAATGATTAATTATATTTATAAAAATGACAATATATATTTTAATTAATTATATTTAATACATCAAAATAAATATATACACAAAATGAACATACATAAATTAGTCTTGGTATTTTAAGGACTGATTTGTGTAGATATATACACATTGAAAAGGACTAAGACAAAGAAGAACAATGCTTTTCATTTTCAAGCTGTTTGGATGTCTCATTCGGATTATGGAGTTATAGTTGATATATTTTCACACATTAGTCTAAGACATACAAAAATTAGTCTAAGCTATAGTTGATATCTTTTTACAAATGTTCTTAAGCACTTTGCACAAATTTTGCTACATAAAATGAAAGTTGGTCATAAGTATCTACAATTTATTTTGTCTCTACAAACTATCAAGAAAGGTTTGTCATTTTAAGTAAAAAATATAAAATAAATTGATAATAGGAAAATATACATAAAATACTGAAAAATAGCATATCCAAATATATAAGTTAGAGAGAAAAAGTAGTATTTAAACTTCAATTTATTTTGTTCTTCAACAAAAGATTATTAGCTGAACTTCATATATACTCCCAAAGCCTCTTAATATTTTTCTATCCAATCTGATAAAAATGCTTCATGTGGATGCATTAAATCAGAATATGAATAAATAATCATACAACCTTGGATAATACAGACATAAAAGAAACCACACGCTCCCAGTATATGCTAAAATTGTCATGTATACCCGTTATTGAAATGACCAAAACAACAAATCAAATAACTTAAAACAAAGAACAGTGGAAAGGACATAAAAAGGCAAACAAGAAAAAATCCAAAGAAATTAGCTAATGTGTTTTGCACTTAAAATCAATCAAAGAGAA
The DNA here is from genome assembly GCF_000004515.6 of Glycine max. NCBI lineage: Eukaryota > Viridiplantae > Streptophyta > Magnoliopsida > Fabales > Fabaceae > Glycine > Glycine max. The sequence continues at coordinate 5,970,540 of NC_038243.2, read as the reverse complement.
AAGAGAAAGGAAAATAAAAGAAAAACCAACCTAAAAAAAGTGAAAAAGAGGATCACAAATTTCATAAACAAGAAGAGAAAAATAAATATCCAATATTATTAATTTTGGATATTAATAATGTCGTCACCTCTCAAATCAACCCTCAGGACCAAGGTCTATGCATGGTTAATTTAAAGGAAAATGTTAAGAATATATTCTCTATTATTAATTGAAATTTATTTAAAATTAAAATAAAGTGTGGGTCTTAAGTTTTATTTAATAATTTTTAATAAATAAAAGATAATGTATTAAGAAAAGTGTATTGAAAAGTTTATTACCAACACTTCTCTAATTTAAATAGGGAAAGGAATGGTGAGTTGTGTCTTCTTTATATACTTTCTCCTCTCTCTAAAGAAAGCCAACCTATACAAGATTGTTATTCTATTTGAAACCATCTATTTATGTTGATTGAATTATTTGACAAGTTTTAAGTTTTAGGTCTTTTGATTTGTGCGTATTGAAAAAGTAGACATGAGATCTACATCCTCAAGCAATGACGGTACTACAACAAAAGTATTATAACTATGTTAGGTAAAACATTTTAATTAGTTTTTAGTTTTTTTATCAGGTGAAAAAATTATTTGATTGTTTGATAAATAATTTTTTATTATTTTTTTTAATGTTTTGTTAATCTTATTTGAAATAATATTTTTTAAAATATTAACTTTTAAGTTTTAGTTTTTTTTTTTATTTTTAACTTCAATATATTTATTCAATTTTTTAGTTATTTTTTTTAAATAAATTATTTTTTATCATTTTAAAAATTTTAACTACTTTTACGGTTAATTTTATTAAATATTTATAATTTAATAAATTAATTTTATAAAATACTTATAATTTAATAAATTAATTTTTTAACTTTTAACTTCTAACTAACTTTTGATTAGTTTCCTCTAAAATAACATATATACCACAAAGAAAATGGGATAACACAAGAACAATTGTTAATTACAACGAAGGGAGATTATATATTGGTGAACCAGAGAGAAGAAAGTGACGTTAACATACTACAGAGAACAAATTAAAGTACACGTCTAATAGTAGAATGCACATGAATGTTTATATATATATATATATATATATATATATATATATATATATATATATATATATATATATATATATATTTTTTTTTTTTTTAAATTATATCCTTTAAATTTATGCACAATAATGCTTTTTTTTGTATAAATTTATATACCAGTTTAATAACTTTTATATCCTTTTTTATGACTATTTGTTTTTTCAACTAATATCCAAGAATTGTACCCGTAATGTGGAGCTGAATGAGAAACTTTTGAGATAATGTCTTGATTTGAAAGAGAGATTTTTTCCTTTATGTCATATATATATGAATGAATATGAATTATTTTAAAAATGACCAATGCTGAACATAAATGAAATTGAAGGGACCCAATACACGAACAAGATGTTTGATCTATGTCTCCTGATCTCACTTTCCATATCAAGCTTGCACACCCACATGCTTAGGTATTATTATCTTATCTCCTCTAAGAAGTGGGCAACTACACTCTTCATTTGGATCTCTTCTAGAACTGACATCTTTTGTGGTTCTCATGGTCTCTTTAGTCCCCTCCTTAACTCTCTAGATCTCTCTCCTTTTATTCATTTTGATTTATCTTGTTCTCCGATGAAACTTTATTAGGACATGCTTCTCTGTCACATCCTTTCATTTGAACTCTCTAATTGTCCCTCAAGATTCCTACCTCTCTTCTCTGAATCATGAATTTTTTTTTTATTTTTTTTTGTGGTAAAACTATTTAGTATTGGAGTAGGAACTAGTTAATATATATAGCTAGATTGATCATTACTGGTTTTAATTAGTTTTGTTGGGTTTATATCTTGGGTTGGACTTAATGCTATGAAATACAAATCCACCAACTTTGTTATTTTTCCTTGGTTGGGTATTTATGATCAAGAATGAAAAAAAAAATGACAAAACAATAAATCAGGTACAATAAACTGAAACCATCCATTAAGTGAAAAACTTTGGTGATAATTTTCAGTCAAATACACGCAACATAGATCACATACAAAAAGGATAATTTACTATATTAACTAGTAAACAATAATTAAAAAAAAGAAACAACCTAATTAATTATTTATCCGTGGAAGTTATGAAATAAACGTTTATTCAAAATTTTATTACAGGAGATAGTATTTAACAATATATCTAAGTTTTTGTGAAACTCTCACATTAGCTCCAAAAGATATTCTAGATTCCCCACATATATCCTTAAATGTTGTCACCAAATAAGTTTCTGAAAGATCATGAAATGTCACCATGTTTCATCATTTGCTTGTCCACTACTACAAGCTTAACGACATGACACATTAAATGTTGAGTTACATTGCTAAATGTTAAGTAAATATCAATGTGGCTATTGTGCCAGCCAATTGGTGGACATCAGAGAGGGGTCCGTAAATATATGATTCTTTTCGATATATATATATATAAATTTTTTTATTCACCAATAACTTTGATCAGAAAGCTAAAATAATAAATAATATATTTTAAAATAATACTGATTATAGGATTAATTAAATTTTTAGTTTCTTAATTATTTTTTTTATAACTTTTGGTCCTTCGTTAATTTTTCCTAAGCACTTTTAGTCCCTCTAATGTTTTATGCTCATTTATTTGTATTGTTCAAAATTAGTTTTAAATATAAAATAAATGAGAATCTAAAAATGAATAAGTTGAAGGACTGAGAATTAAAATATGAAAAAGTTAAAGTAAAAACACTTAATTAATCCTTGATTATAATATAAATTATAGTTTTAATTATTTTATCTTACATAACATTTATAAGAAATCTTCTTAGTATATGAAATTCGATATCTTCTTAGTATATGAAATTCGATTGATGAAAAAGAGAAAATTAAAGAATAATGAAGAGAAAAGTTTTTTCCTAAAATTTTCTTTCTTCTCATTTTCTCTTCAGTCAAAATTTCAAACTTTAAAAATTAAAAAAATTGAATTTACAGTGAAGTCTTCACGTTTGGTATCAAAATAAATTGAAATAATAATAATTTGATAATTGAAAATTACGGATAAAATTATATATGTAAAATATAGATAAGTTATCAATAAAGATATGACATGATTGATAGATAATCTTGTCTCTTAAATATGCAGTCATGAGTTTAATTCTTGGTCTATGCGTATGAAAAAATATATCTTAAGAGATATCAATCCTTCAAATAAATCTTAATATTTCGAGATATTAGTTTTTGACTTTTAATCGAGAATATCTAAGTTCTACAAAAAAATATATAGACTAGCTATGTTTAAATTTTAGATCTATTTTTCTCCTAATAAATATTAAATAAGTGAAATATTTCTAATATCCATGAGAAAAGAGAGAGATATAAAAACAAAAAACAAAAAATTGATCATCACAAAAATTTATAAGTTACCATCAAGGGACAAAGAGTAGATTCATGAAGGTTATTGATCTTATACTTCTATTGGTCCGATCCTAGTAGATTTTCTTGGACTAAGGTTAAATTCTGGCTTGCAATATGCCATAGTACCCAAAGTCTTTTCATTTAACATCAATATTAAACGCCACTTGTTCCCTAATTCAAATAACCAAATCATAGCTTAATGCGGAGAGAAAGATAAGATATGTATCCCACAAAGACGCACAAGTGCATGAGCACCCCTATGTTGTATTGGGAAACGTCAGTTTTCCTCAATTTTAATCCAAGAAAAGGGAATATTATTTGACAAATGATGTTTGGGGTGTATAGTGGTGACAAAGAAGATGATATTGATAGGAATGTGGTGATGTCAATAGCATGGTTAAAATGGCAATGAATGGTGGTGGTCCTCTTAGTGCAATACAATGGAAGACCATGGTGATGATGACACAGGGATAATGGCAGTGATAGATGGGCCTGTGAGCATTATTGTCAATTGGATGGTATTGATGCTTCTCATGGTCTAATAAGGTCGTGGCATATTGGCTATGTTTGATACATTGACTATGGTAAAACATAGTGTTTTTCTTCATCCATTTTTTGGATAACCTATGTCTATGGATAAGATGCTCATAATGTGCCTATCATATCATGTCTAATTATATTTGACATTACAGGAAATTATAATTAATATGATTAAGAAAATAGGATATTGCATATAAAACACATCTATGGAGAACTATATATATTTGATCAAGGTTGATAAATTGACCAATAAGTTTATATAATCTGTTAGTATAGGATATGTATCTTTCATTCAAAGACAACACTTATAAATTTAAATGTTTTTTTATATATATTATCATCCAACCATTATATATATATATATATATATATATATATATATAGTAAGATTATGCTAAATTTCCCGTAGTTAGAAAAAAAATAGTAAGATTATGAAGATTATTAAAAAGTCATGGGAAAATGTAGAGGAAAAATAAAAATTCTACTAAAATTAGTCATCCAGCTTCTCTAATAAAAATTAGTATCAACAAAATTCATACTTTATGCTATGATATGGTAACCTAAAAAATCGTGTTAAAAGTTATTTTTTTTTTAATAATTGATAATGTAAAACACCTTATACCAATAATATATCAAAAACGAACTCAGCATTTATAACAACATAAAAATTAAAATAAATTACTTTTTTATACATAAAACTTGTTATTTAAGAGGATATATATGTGTGTATGTATTTTGCTAACATACATCAATTTTAATTGGAGTATACTAGCAACTTACATCATATTTTTTTTTATATATGAAACAAAACTGAATTAATATTAATAGCATGATTATTTTTTCCAATGATTTTAAAATATTAAAATCAATGAATCCATCTCGTGAAGTACATCGCCGTTGTCGTCCTCTCTGCCGCCACCGTTGCCGTGCCAGAGATCATGGCCTCCGGCGGCATCTTGACCGGAGCAGTAACTTCTTATAAAGCGAGTGAGAGGCTCGCCTTTGAATGATTAATTGAATTCTTAGCTGCTAGTGTTCGCAAAAGGTTTGAAATTCGAAGGTTATTTCTATTCACTTAATGTTATTCAACTGTATTGATATATCTATGTGTATAGTTCAATTCTGTGCTGAATCGATGAATGCTTCTGTGTTGCTTTAATTTGCTGCTCGATGAAGGAACCGAATGATTATCTTGTGATGGCTTGGTACTGTTCTTGCGATTCTTTTTATGTTTAAAATCGAATAATGTTTGTTTCGCTTTTAGATTGCCGCACGTGTGTGTATTCGTATGTTACTATTACTACTTGCTGGCGTGAAATTCATGCTCTTTGTTTTAAGCTCGATAATTTTGTTCATAACCTCTTGTTGGTGACTACATAGTACATAGCATGGAATCAGTTTGAACTTTGAAGCAAAAGTTGAGGCAGGTTTTATGATTGTGAAAGTTGTTTTCTATTAGAGATGAAGTTAGTGATTAGTAGTGAGCCTATATAAACGCTTATGTAGTTATCTTGTAATTACCACTTCACTTTCAATCTAATAGCATTTCTCAGTCTCTCAGATTTTTTCATTTACTCTCCTCTGAAATCATGTTTACTAACATTTTCTTTTCATTTTGTTTCAAATTAGTGTCATATAATGGAATCTTATGTGTGTGTTTAATTGGATTGATTTTGATATATTAAGTGTTAATTAGATGGTCCATTGGATTTGAAAATAATAGAGCATGGATTGCTATCCTTCCATTTACTTATCATTCAATCCGGTCCAAGTTTTTATTTTAATTTTAATTTTTTTTATTTTAACAAGTGAATGAATTGGATTGGATTTTACATGTATGGACCAGATGGATCCCGGATAAATAGATTATTTTGTCACCCCTACTAATTATGTTGCTCTGTTTATTGTGTATTCCGTAGTCCGGTGGCTTAACAGTGAATTGATTCATTTTATCTATCTTAAATTTGCAACAACTTCTTAAAAACTGAAAAGAAATAAATGAAACTGAAAACCATCTCAAACAGGGCCTTAGTTTTCCATAAGTAAGGAATTGGGTTCTTATATAATTTTGCTTGGCAAGATTACTCTATTATATATGCTTTACATGATAGGATGCTTTACAAGGTTCATTGTCTCCCCTAGTTTCTGCATAGGACACTGGAGGTGAGAATTTAACCTTCATATTTTGGGAGTTGAGAATATATGATGAAATTCAACCATTTCTTCTTAAAAATAACAATTGCTAAACTTGAAGGTTCTACTGTCAGTGAGTAATGCGATTTATATTTATTAAGGTTTTAGCTTGATTGATTAAATCTCTGTATTTTATTTTGTTGGATTTTTCATTTTTAAAAATGCCACACCAGTGATAAGTATTTCCAAACCCATGCTTGCAACTCTTGATGAATCTTGGCACGAACTTTCTAGGCAGCTTGTATTGCTTTGAACCAATATCCTGTTATTCATTTTCTTTACTATTATGTTCTTGGTCCTCATCGGAGGTTTTTGGTGTGATTTGGTAGGGATATGAACCACCATCAATTGATTCAGATCAATTGTCTCCCATGTTTTTAGGTTGTTTATTATTTTTTCCTGCAGCCGGAAGCAATCATTGGCTGAGGCCTGAGAGGCTGGTGCAAACTCTAGAAATCATTTTTGCTGTTGCTAATAGCATGAATGCTACCTACTATACTAACTAATAATTTTTCTTTGTAGCAACACATCATCCCTGGAGCAAAGTGCTCATTCTACCTCTGTTAAGAATATTTTATAAAACTATGCTATACTTACCTGATATCAGAGAAATAACCCTCTTTAGATAATTTATATTTTATGTTCTTCATTGGTTTATAGTTGCAATGACTTCATTCGGTTTGTCCCTTTCCAATATTTCTCTCTAGTCTCTCCTCAACAATGTTGCATAAATATGTCTTTATTTCTCTAAACCTTATTTTTATACTTAAGTGATCTTATGATTTTTATTATTATTTTATTTTCGTTGGCCTTGTATATAGTCTCCAAACCCCTCATGTAAGTGTCCTTTTGACTTGAAGTGTGAAGAATTGTTTTGTCTTGTGTTGAAATCCAATTCATTTAGAAGAATGGGGGTGATAAGTGTTGAACTCATAACCACTTGGTCATCGAGCATTTGATAAGATTTCAAGGACCAACTCTCCAAAATGCTTAAGCTGTTAGGTGGAGTCTGTTTTATATATTTTAAGTCTTCAGGTGGACTCTGTTTTATATATTTTTTGCCTTAGCTGGTCAAGAAGCATCATGAGTGGAGGAATTGTGAAGGAGAAAGTACGGCAAAGGGAAGAACATTTTCGTTGAATGCAAATCACTCAGAAGCAACTAGTGATCACAAGCAGTTGGTAACTCATTTTTGTTCTCTTTTCTTAGTGCATGTTTGGATACCAAACAAAATCGATTCTATCCCCAAAAATCATGGTGAATAATTGAAAATGGAGAAGCAACAAAGTGTTGCTTTGCTGTGGACCATGGAAAAATAAGCGAGGTGCTAGCCTACCCAAACACACATTAATCTGTCACAATTCCTATTTGTTATGACCATGTTGCTAGTTTCTTTTCTTTTTTCTATGAATACGTTCCCATTCCCTAAGAACCATCCTATTTCTTTTACATCATAATCACAAATCACATGTTTCTATAAAGTTTAATATAGTTTGAAATTAATTTTATCAAAATCAACTCTAATTTTAAAATAGAAAGACCTTTAATTACTAGGACTGTCTGCTTTGGATGATGAGCAGCAACATAGTACTTTATTCGTTGTTCACTGTGCCGAGAATAAACTAAATTCGGCACTTAGAACATGCAACATGTAAAAGGCCAAGAAATTAACAGGAAAAGAAAAAAAAACTATCGGAGGAGTAACCATTGTTTGTTAATGTTGCTTTATCACCGCTTCAACGATTTATTAACAGAAGACCATCGACCTCCTATGATTCAGCTGCTCCTTAAATGCAAACCTTCAAAAAGAAAATCACATACGGGTGGGGCTCATGCAGCAACTTGGGATCTCAAGAATGAAGTAAACATCCATATAGGATTTCATGTGCTTTAGGACGTGATTTGTTCTCAATAGTTTATCTTCTGTTTTTTGTTTTGTACCAAATAAAAAGGGCAACAACACAAAATAGGAAGGGAAACCAAGGGAAATGAAAAATGGGCCACGTTAGACAATCCATATAATTCGTGCATTTAGTATAAAAAAGTTTTCGTACCATCATTTCCCTAAAATAGAATTGTTTTATTTTCTTTTATTAATTTTAAAAATAATTACATGTTGGACGGTTCGTGCATTTCATACCTCTCCTATTCGTACCAAATAATATTATTATTTTTTATGTTGTCCTATAATTTTTAGGATGAATATTTTATCTTTTTATTTATTTTTTAACTTTTTAACGTAGTGGTTAACAAGACCCGGGAATAAAAATAACACTCGTTACGAAGTTATCGGTGGTTGTGAAAAGAAAAGTTACACTATTGATACATCCAACCTAATGAGCCTCCTTCTTATCAAAGAAACAAAGTTGATTATCGAAAGGAAGCAACTTCCCACACTATTTCCTACGAAGATTTCATGAGATTCGAAAGGAAGCAACTTCCCACACTATTTCCTACGAAGACTTCATGACTATTGACTATGTTCACACTTGAGTGGTCAATTGGTCAATCTATCATTTCTATATATCTACTTCATACACACACACACACAAGAAAAGAAAAACTTGCTTTGCTGTGTTACCAGAATCAGCATCACTGCAAGGATAATTCAATGGGATCTTCTTCCACCCTAACCTCAGGAAGGTTATGGTCCAACCATGTTTTCTTGAGTTTCAGGGGTGATGACACACGCAAAGGTTTCACTCACAATCTTTTTGCTTCACTAGAGAGAAGGGGGATCAAAGCATATAGGGATGATCATGATCTTGAGAGGGGGAAAGTGATATCAGTGGAACTCATCGAAGCCATTGAAGAGTCCATGTTTGCACTCATCATTCTCTCATCAAACTATGCCTCCTCAACATGGTGTTTGGATGAGCTCCAAAAGATTCTAGAGTGCAAGAAAGAAGTTTTTCCAATCTTCCTTGGTGTTGACCCCTCTGATGTTAGGCATCAGAGAGGAAGCTTTGCCAAGGCTTTCAGAGATCATGAAGAGAAATTCCGAGAAGAAAAAAAGAAGGTGGAAACATGGAGACATGCCTTGAGAGAAGTTGCAAGTTACTCTGGATGGGACTCTAAGGATAAGTAAGTTCTATCATCATTGACTTTGTTATTTTACTTTTTGTTTGTTAGCCCAAATGATATGTTATGCAAAGTTATCAAATTGGGGTTATCGTGAATTTCCAACTAATTTTTAAATCGTGAATCATATTTTGTATTGAATTATTAGATTCAAAAACATTGAAAAATTATTTAAATATATCGTACAAATAATATATAGTGTTCGATGTAAAAAAATTTAAACTAGAAACAGACAAAACAACTTAAGCACAAGTTCTATAGAACAAAATTATTAGTTATATCGGAGTTTGTGAAGTCTTTTACTTTAGAAGAATGGAAGCAAAGCAATTAAAGAGCTAAATACAGTACATATATTGAATGAGTGAGTGACAAATAAAGTAGTGTAATAATCAAATATGATAGGTTTAGAAATGTTCCTTCAAGTCCTTTTCATTGAACAATTTAAGCTTATATAACTTTTAATTTTGCCATTAGAATTGGAGAAATAAAACTAAAAGAAAAAAAGAAAAAAAGAAAAAAAATGATTTGTTGAACCGAATGATTTGTATCGATGGTATGAAATTGCACAGGTTCATTCATGTATTGTAAGACACAAATTCATTTAAGATCCATCTCATAAGATGAATCGGTAGGTAGTTGAATTGAAAGATTTGAATTGTGAATTGTAAGAATCTGATAAGTATAATGTTTTCATCATTATATATATAAAATACAGAATGGATCATTTTTTTTTTCTATGATCTATTCAATCAACACCAGGACTACACCTCAAATTCCCCCGAAGCTCCATTTGATTGCAAAAGAAATACGCTTAAATATAATTTGATCTTCCTATTTTCTTATTTTGCTCAATTCACAAGATCTCTCTATTTTAAAATAAATATATATGATCCCTTATTTTAGAAATCCGTACTTCGGTCAAATTTTTAAATTTGTATGTTCTTTTATTTTGGTCCAATTTACCAATCATCTATGTATATGTTGGTTGGTGATAATTCCATATTTTTCAATCATCGAAAATTATTTTATTTGGTCATCTCATTGCAATCTTATGATGATAAATGTTTCTCCATCCAAAAAAAAAAAAATGCATACAGGAGATTAGATATAATACATCAAAGGCAACTATTTGATACACGTATCGGTATAAGACAAAGTTACAATAAGGATACATTCATTACACCAATTTTGAAGAGTTCGTGAAACAGAGATTTTTTTTTTTGGTTTGTGTTGATGTGGTACATTGAAAATTAAACTTGAGAACTCTTGTGGAAAGGTTTGTTTATCATTTTACCCTGGGTTTGCAAAATATAACATGGTAGATTGTTTTCTCTATCTATTGTTATATTTGTTCACACAAAAATATGAGTCTTCGTTTTGTCCTTCTCACTATACAGGCATGAAGCAGCACTGATTGAAACAATTGTTGGACACATACAGAAAAAAGTAATTCCTGGATTGCCATGTTGCACAGATAACCTTGTTGGGATTGATTCACGAATGAAGGAAATGTATTCACTAATGGGCATAAGGTTAAAAGATGTTCGCTTGATAGGAATATGGGGCAGGGGAGGCATAGGTAAGACAACCATTGCTAGAAAAGTCTATGAAGCAATCAAAGGGGATTTCGATGTTAGTTGCTTTCTTGAAAACATTAGAGAGGTGTCTAAGACAAATGGCTTAGTTCATATTCAAAAGGAACTTTCTAATCTTGGTGTTAGTTGCTTTCTTGAAAAGTGTAAGACAAATGGCTTAGTTCCCATAGTAGAGGAAGTTTTTCGTGATCAATTAAGAATCGTTGATTTTGATAATCTTCATGATGGGAAAATGATAATAGCAAACTCTTTAAGCAACAAAAAGGTTCTTCTTGTTCTTGATGATGTAAGTGAGTTAAGCCAATTGGAGAATTTAGCTGGAAAGCAAGAATGGTTTGGTCCAGGAAGCAGAGTAATAATCACAACTAGAGATAAGCACCTGCTGAAGACACATGGAGTGCACCTAACTTGTAAGGCTAGAGCCTTAGCCCAAAATGAAGCCCTTCAGCTCATTTGTTTGAAAGCATTTAAACGAGATCAACCTAAAAAAGGGTATTTGAATTTGTGCAAAGAAATGATTGAATGTGCAAGAGGCCTTCCATTGGCACTTGAGGTGTTGGGTTCCCATCTTCATGGAAGAAACGTTGAGGTTTGGCATAGTGCTTTAGAACAAATAAGAAGTTTTCCGCACTCCAAAATCCAAGATAAACTGAAAATAAGTTATGACAGTTTACAACCTCCATATCAGAAAATGTTTCTAGATATTGCCTGTTTCTTCAAAGGGATGGACATAGATGAAGTAAAAAATATCTTAAGAAATTGTGGTGATTATCCCGAAATTGGAATTGACATTTTGATTGAAAGATGTTTGGTAACTCTGGATAGGGTGAAGAATAAGTTGGGGATGCATGATTTGCTACAAGAAATGGGTAGGAATATTGTATTTGAAGAATCTCCAAATGATCCTGGCAAACGCAGTAGATTGTGGTCTGAAAAAGACATTGACTATGTATTGACAAAAAACAAGGTAGGTACCAATTTTTCTAGTAGTACTGGATACTTGAATGATGCTTGCAATATTTTTCATCTTTAAGTTTGTGTTTGATCTCATTCTACAAAATAACTTGTCATCCTGTTTTTCTAGGGAACTGATAAAATCCAAGGCATGGTTCTGAACTTAGTTCAACCATATGATTCTGAAGTGCTCTGGAACACAGGAGCCTTCTCCAAGATGGGTCAGTTAAGGTTACTAAAGTTATGTGATATGCAGCTACCCCTTGGCCTTAACTGCCTTCCTAGTGCACTACAGGTTCTTCATTGGAGAGGATGCCCTTTGAAAGCCCTTCCACTTTGGCATGGGACAAAGGTAAACACCATTTATCTAGAGCTCTTTCTAAATTTTTTTGTCATCACCATAGTAACTCAGAAAGCTAATATAGTTTTTGTTTCCACAATATTAATTTTGAACAGCTTCTGGAAAAGCTGAAGTGCATTGATTTGAGTTTTTCAAAGAACCTAAAGCAGTCCCCAGACTTTGATGCAGCTCCAAATCTTGAATCATTGGTTCTTGAAGGATGCACAAGTTTAACTGAGGTTCATCCATCCCTTGTACGCCATAAGAAGCTTGCTATGATGAATTTAGAAGACTGCAAAAGGCTCAAAACTCTACCAAGTAACATGGAGATGAGTTCCCTGAAATATTTAAATCTTTCTGGTTGTTCTGAATTTAAATATCTTCCAGAGTTTGGGGAAAGCATGGAACAATTGTCATTGCTTATTTTAAAGGAAACTCCTATAACAAAACTACCCTCATCACTTGGATGTCTAGTTGGCCTTGCTCATTTGAATTTGAAGAATTGCAAGAATCTTGTTTGCCTTCCAGATACCTTTCATAAATTGAAATCCCTCAAATTTTTGGATGTTCGTGGCTGCTCAAAATTATGTAGCTTGCCAGATGGTTTAGAGGAAATGAAGTGCTTGGAGCAAATTTGTTTAAGTGCAGATGATAGTGTAGAGCTACCTTCATCTGCCTTTAATCTGGAAAACCTCCAGATTACTTTTGAAGTAAGATCCTCCTTTTGCATTTAGTTACCACCTTCTAAACTGAATCTACCTTCTCTTAAGAGAATAAATTTAAGTTACTGCAATCTTTCTAAAGAGTCAATCCCAGACGAGTTTTGTCACTTATCTCACTGGCAGCAATTCTGTTATCCTGCCTAGTTGCATTTCCAAAATCACAAAGCTTGAACTCCTTATCCTAAACTTCTGCAAAAAGCTTCAAAGGTTGCCAGAGCTTCCTTCAAGCATGCAACGATTGGATGCAAGCAATTGCACTTCATTGGAAACTTCCAAATTCAATCCATCTAAGCCGTGCAGTCTCTTCGCATCACCTACAAAATGACATTTACTAGGAAAATTGGAGGCCTTCTTGAGGTTTGTACCCTTGTTTTCCCCACACTCTCAAGATTGTCTGTGTATAACAATCATCTATTTTTGTTGCTCATTCAACATTACATTATGTGTGTATTGTTACAACATACAGGAACTCCGTCTTCCCAAAGCAAGATTTGACATGGAGTGAAATTCCATCATGGTCTGTCCCTCCAAAATATGTAGTCCCACCTGAGATGCACCAACATGAAGTTGAATGCTGCTTGTTTAGACCTAATGGTAAGGTGCTTATCAGCTCCAGGATTTTACCTACCATGGAGCCATGTATATATATATATATATATTCTCTATTTGCCCTTTGATAAATCGTGTGACATAATTTATGAAGACGGTGATTGCAGTGAAATTAAATTTATATTAAAAAGGTATTGTTGCTATTCAGTATTCATTGGAAATAGTGAGGTGTGGGTGTCGTTTGGTATGTAAGCAAGTTGCTGAAGATATTTATTGAAATAGTGTCTAGGTTTTATCCTTGTACTTGTAGTTTTGGATACAGTTGGTGCTTGAAACTATGTATGTCTTGGTATTCCAACACTAGTATCATTTGTTGTAGGGAAGTCTGTTTATTGATTAGTCTGATATTATTTAATTTTAGTTGTGACATCTGTGAACTATTTTCCTCTATAACAAAATCTGCCCAGGTTGAACACAAACTTGTCGGACAGAATGTGCTTGTATGTTGGCTGTGGTGATCAACATAAATATTGGTTTTAAAGAAGGGAGCTTTCTTTCTTGTTGCAACTGCTTTCTTGAAAGTCACTTTACACTACACTGGTGATTCTCAAATTTGAATTATTTTTACTTTATGATTAATTATATTGTTTTCCCTCTTTCCTTTGCATTTTACTCTACTTTTAATGTAAAACATGAGGGATAAATCTTGCAATAGTAGCATAAATTTAGTGCTTTCTTGTAACCAGTAATTGTAAATGATTTGATGCATCACAGTAGTGAAATTATGACTATTTTCATTAGAACTTAGTAATTCAAAATGTTACTTCTTCATATTTCGTTTATTGTATATTAAGCATTATAGATTACCAACTTGTAGAAATAAAGCCAGCAGTTTAAACTAAGCTGAAAGGAACTGGATAACGCCACTCAGGATCTGCAGTTTAAGATGCAACACTTGTTTAAACAAGATTAACCTACCCTTCATGCGAAAGCTCTGAGGATCTTCACATAAGATGCAGTAACTCTAACCTGTTTGAAGGACAGAGTGAGGAAATTCCATGCACTTTACTTAAGACAGAAAATGCACAGGATGCTACTAATGCCACAAGTTCATTGCTTTGAATTTTCTAATCCATGAACATAGAAAGATGGATCCCAGGTGTGGTTTGCAACTCCAATTTCCATGTCAGTCCTCTTTGAAGAGCTGATATAAACTCTGCTAGTGGAATTATCTTGCATAGATTCCTCAAAGAATGAGAATACCCAAATATTTAGAACACAGTAGACCTTAAAAAGATTGGTTTGACAAATGGACACCACAATAAACAGACTTCTCATGCTTATACCAATTCATACCAACTTAAATCAAAGCTCGGAATACGAACATTAACTTTCTTATGATGAAACAAAATTCCAATCACGAAACAAGTCATCATCAATTTATTTATTTTTCTAAGTGCCACTTGGAAAGGAACATATTAGTTTCACACTTTCTCTACTATATATTTTTGTTTATTCTTTTGGTCAGTCTCTGTTTTTTCTTGGATATTTCCTGCAGAAAACGGATCCAACAAGAAACAATTTTGTTACCCTACCAAGTTGCATTTCAAAACTCACAAAGCTTGAACTTCTTATCCTAAACTTATGCAAAAAGCTTCAAAGGTTGCCCGAGCTTCCTTCAAGCATGCAACAATTGGACGCAAGCAATTGCACTTCACTGGAAACTTCCAAATTCAATCCATCCAAGCCACGCAGTCTCTTTGCATCACCTGCAAAATTGCATTTTCCGAGAGAATTGAAAGGGCATTTACCGAGAGAATTGATAGGCCTTTTTGAGGTTTGTACTCTGGTTTTCCCCCACATTCTAAATTTGTGTCTATGTGTGTGTGTAACATAATCATCCATTCTTATTGCTTATTCAACATTGCATTTGGTGTGTTAGAACATGCAGGAACTCTGTCTTCCCAAAACAAGATTTGGCATGTTTATCACAGGGAGTGAAATTCCATCATGGTTTGTCCCTCGAAAAAGTGTTTCATTTGCAAAAATAGCAGTCCCTCATAATTGCCCTGTAAATGAATGGGTGGGATTTGCTCTGTGTTTCCTATTAGTAAGTTATGCTGTTCCACCTGAGGCATGCCGTCATGAAGTTGATTGCTACTTGTTTGGACCTAATGGTAAGAAGATTATCAGCTCCCGGAACTTGCTTCCCATGGAGCCATGTTGCCCTCACCTTTATAGTCTCTATTTGTCCATTGATAAATACCGTGACATGATTTATGAGGGTGGTGATGGCAGTGAAGTTGAATTTGTACAGAAAAGTTATTGTTGCCAATCATTGGGAATAGTGAGGTGTGGGTGTCGTTTGGTATGTAAGCAAGATGTTCAAGATATTTATGGAAATAATTTCTAGGCTTTAACCTGATAGTTGTAGTTTCTGACACAGTTGGTGCTTGAAAATATATCATTTCTTCTAGTGAAGTGATCAGAGTGGCCAGTGAGAAGGTGTGAATTATCCCAAAACTTGTCATGTAATTACGATTGTCTTGTTATTTGTATAGAAACTTCTCATTCTCCATACTTGTGGTTTGAACTCAACTTTTGCATGTTTTGTTGAGATGATCCATGCTAATGAGAATCAAGATATTAAGGTAAACTCCTCTTTTTATATCTTTACTTATATGAAGACCTAAAGTTAGTTTGTTGGCTACTAAACCAGCTCCCACTTTAGCAATGATCCTTAATTCCTTGTACTAATGTACTAACATGAAGTTGAATGCTCTACTTGTTTGGACCTCATGGTAAGGTGTTCATCAGTTCCAGGATTTGACCTACCATGGAGCCATGCTACCCTCACCTTTATATTCTCTATTTGCCCTTTGATAAATTGCGTGACATAATTTATGAAGTGATTGCAGGGAAATTGAATTTGTATTGAATAGATATTATTGTTATTCATTGGAAATAGTGAGGTTCACTAACAACTAACATTTACCGGTAAAATAAATTGTATAGAAACTTCTCATCCTCCATATTTGTAGTTTGAACTCAACTTTTGCATGTTTTATTGAGATGATCCATGCTAATGTGAATCAAGATATTAAAGTAAACTCCTCTTTTTATATTCTTATTTATATTAAGACCTAATTATTGTTGACAAACCAACTTTCACTCATTTAAATAAAAGCAACAAAACTAGTAACTAGTAAGTCCATCAAGGCTGACTGAGCCTAAGACTACTAGGTTCTTCCAGAGGTTGATATTATTAACATTTTGCACCCTTTACAACAATGAGTAAAAATCACCAGCTAAAGCTAATGGACTCAAAATGCAGATTGTCAGCTAAACCGGATGAGCAAATGGCTGCAACCTCCTGCTGCATTTTTTTGGGTCCCGAAGCAAGAACTCCCACACTTGACTCTTTGTGTTCAAGTAACATTCCTGTAAAAAGTGGGGAAAAAATTGGGTGATTTCAATCTAATTGTAGGTCTCTAAGTCATAATAAAAGAAATTGGAGGTGACTTACTTCTTAGGTCAGGTCTTACACCATAATGCACATTGGTAGCATGAATAAGGGACTGATATGGAAGGCTTTCCAATTCTCTATCTGCATTGCAAACCATGGAGTTTGGTGACGCTGTCGGTGTTGACCCTTCCATGTTCTGAACCTGTTTTGCTTCTTTAGCATTATGTTTCTTGTTCCAAAGAAAAACTGCACTAGCAGCACTTGCTATGGACACACATATTACTAGCATGTTAAGGAACGCATTCAAAGGGAATGAGAATATTTTATTTGAGTTATGATCAATTGGGAAAATGTAGTAACGGGTAATGATCCCTATCAAGATAAGGAAAATGATGAAAGAGGATGATATTATAGCACCAAGCCAGAGCCAACTGTTTGGACCTAATATAGCATGTACTGGAGTATCAGATGGATTTGGCTTGAACCATATGGTTTGAGGGTGAATTGGGCAATCTGCTTTAAGCTCCTTGTCTCTTGTGATGTAGGCCTCAATTTGTAATTCCATATTAGAAATGTCAGATGGGGTGCCAGATATTGGGAGGATCATATCTAGCATTGACAGAGATGAAGAGTTCTTGAAGGCACAAATTAGGACAACTTTTGGAGTTTTGCATTTGAATGTAGTGTTCAGATATATTAGTTCCCGAATGATGGAGATAAAAGGTGTGATGCCACTTCCTCCACTCACCATCACAAGAGTGTCATGTCTGGTAAAGAGAAAAAAAAATTGTTACTAAGAACTCATCTTTAATAAAACATAAGGTTTGAAGTTGTGTTTTTTTTCAAAGATGCAAACCTTAGATAATTGGTTGAAGCAGGTCCATAAGGACCTTCAACAGATACAGCAAGGCGATCTATTGTGGAAGGAGTTGAAAGCATCTGATAGAGCTTCTTGGTCCAAGTTCCTTCACCTTTAACAACAACACTTAACTTGTCTCTCTCCAAATTACTATTAGAAGTAACAGTAAATGGATGCCATTGCAACTTAGATATGCTTGGTACATTTATGAACATCACACTTGTGGGGTTATAGGTTAATCCTGCAAGAAAACATATCACATTAGCTCTTAAAAACGTCTCAATAAAAAAGTCATTTCTCAAGAAGTAACTATAGAGGTAACTTTAAGATAATGAGCATGGATAGCCATGTTAGTTACCATGGCCCTTAGAGAAGTTGAGTTCTACAGCTTCACATGGCAAAACCCGAGCAGAAACCAAACGAACTTGGCGCCTCGATTGCAGAAACCGCAAGTAACGATCAACCACAAAGAGGTAGAAACCAGGGAGCATAATGCAAGCATAGGAAACGCCAACATGAAAGATGAAGAAGACTATGAAGAGGATGTAGAGGTGATGAGTGTAATAGAACAGCTCAAAGACTTTTCTCCTTATACGGGGAATAGTTGTAATCCATAGGAACAAACCAGAAAGCAGAGATATCTCTCCAGCCACAATTGATATATCATTCTTTTTCCATTCCAGCATCTGCAATGAAATAAAGCCATAGTAGTCCCATGAGCTTAATATATACAATACTATAAACAAACAATAACATAAAAGATTGCATGTCCTGAAATCAATAAATTTTTTATGTTCTTAACTAACCATAGAAATATGATCAGTAACTGCCCATAGGATGATGTAGCAAATGCCATGAGAAGTGAAGAGTAACATGGCTATGTGTCCAAGCCAAATATGGTACTTGATGCAACTCTCCGAGGTGAGGCCAAGCAGTGGCAGCACGCATGAGCCACGAGCCACAGGAAAAAACATGAATGCCAAACATATGTTTCCAACCACACCCAACCTTAGTGCTACACTATCTAGCTTCTCTTCCCACCTGCACCACCAACATGTATCACAATCAACTATAACAATCAAAATCCTCAACTTACTTATTATTGGATCTATGTACTAAAATGATTGGAATAATACTTAAGTGTTTAATTTATACGCATTTTTATACGATTAATTAATCAAAAATCATGCTAGATATAACTTCTATCATACATAATATACATAATAATTTGTGATTAAAAGACATGAGAGTGTAAAAATATTTTCCATGCATATGACATTGTAAAAACCTTTTTACAGTTTCAATGCATGCACTACTTATCCTACTATTAGTATTTATAAAAATAGAGTAAATAATTTATACACTAACAATATAAAAAAATTTATCCTAACATCTAATCATACATCATTAGTCATTATTCATGATAAGCAGTTTAATTTTTATAGTAATTACTTTAAAAATTGTACTTATAATAATTTTTTAAAAAATTATACTTGTAATAATTTCAGATTAGTTAACAGAGTCAAACTTTGGGCATAGAAATTAAACTCTAATAATAATGATAATAAAACGTTACATTTTCTCGCCATCCTTTGCTGCTAATTGCGGGGTGATTGTTGCAAAGCTGTTGTGTACAGAAGTTGCAAAGACCCAAATTAGGAGTAGAATGAACATAAACAAGAATGCTAGCTCTGTGCCAGAAACAATGCCAAGAGGGCCTTTTATAAGCACTGGACGCTTCCATATGGTTGCCTTAAATTTCTTTGCATTGCAGCTGAAAATACATGGGATAAGCCAATTATTAGAACTAGAATTCTTTTCAGAAGAGTTTAAATAAAGACTTCGTCCCCACCTTGACATCATATTCTTCTAGAGTTGAAAATTTTAACATTTTGGTATTTTTTTTAGATAAACTTGTGAATAAGCAATTATAAGATTAAAAAGAAGGTGAAAAATGAATTATTTTTTTTTCATTAGCTAAAATTAACTTATGTATAAGTTAAAATTATTTTTTGGATATACTAAATGAAAGAGTTTTTATAAGCTAGTTAATTTATATATGTTAATTTTAACGTATGTGATAAAAAGCATAATTTATTTTATTTTATTTTTTCTTTTCTTTTCTTGTAAGTATTTGTAAAAAGTTATTCAAAACAGACCTTAATCTTTTACACAAGAAAAATATTGTCCATGTTATTTGTCACAACTATGAGGATAATATTACTTTTTCATATATTTACCATCTTTACTGAAATTTAAATTTAGTTGTGCAAGTGTTTTTTATGCTTTGTTTTACCTGGAACTTTTGACATTTAATACAAAAATTTATATGTAAATTAGTGAGATAAAACTTCAATTCCGATTAAAGAATAATACAAAAATATAGAAAATTTAATATTATAAAATCCCAATTAGTTTGATAAAATTAATATTAATATAACATTGACAAATGGTAAAAACACATCCGTAAGCATTTTTTTTAGTAGAGATCATACAAAGCGTTGAATTATCCTGAAAAACAAAAAACAAAGTGTAGATTTTTTTATATAGGGATCAGAATAAAAAGTAGTGTTAGGTAAAAAAGCCAAAATATTTAACATTTTTATTAATCTTACAAAGAAGTCATGCAGCGAAGATTATAACCAAAGTAAGTAGTGAAAAATAATGGCACCTCTCTGTGTTGGAATCATTTACTTTTTTGCCTATGTGAAGGTAGACACATCCCAAAGTAGCAATGAGTAAGATTGGGAAAGTGTACAACAGAAGATAAGCACCTGCAATAAGAAGATCATAGGGGTGTATATTAGCAATAAATAATTAAACCAATGCAAAAACTGAAAGTAATAAATGAATAAAAAAAATGATTGCAATAAATGAATAAAATTAATAACACCTTTTGAACCAAAATAAGTTGTATTATTAGTTTTTGCTTTGTATCGAGGCAGCCATGCTTGTCTAAAAGTATTTGTGGGTGACATTATCCAAATGAAAATCCAACCAAGAAACAATACCAGCACTAACAGCCTTATTGCAAATTGAACCCTCCCATATTTTTCTTGAGAAGGTGAAGTTTTCACCCCGGTTTCTTGAGCCATCTTGTTTTTTGGTTGGCACAATGTGGCAAGTTTGTGTGAAGAAAAGAGAAGATTGCAGTGAGGAGAATCTCAGTGGAATGTACCTATTTATAGTTGAAGAAATGTAATTCTTGTTATTGGACAATAAATTAATTATACAGATATAAATGATTAGGCATGGGACACCACCACAAGGATAAAAACAAAAATGCATGCTTCATGTCCCTCCCCTAGGAATGTAGAAATTAGTAGTATATTTTTTTCATCATAGTTTGTGGGCCCAAATTAAGTGGGTCACATAGAGTTGACATGAATCAAAAGGTCAACAACCATTTCAGTGTTGTGAATAATGCCGAATGAGAGAAGCAAATAAGCACAACTTGAACCCCCTCCTCACTCCACTAGACACAAATAAATAAATAAATAAATAAAGCTTTGATTTTTTTATTTTTTTTTGGGTACATACAAATATTTAGAATATGAGAAGACACAGCAAGGCTAAAAAAGACGACCTTCAATTTTAACTAATATTTATAGTGAAATTTGTGTATGGAAAAATCTAAAAATTAAATTCAAGTCCCAACTAGTTAGAACTAACGGATGTATCAGCTTCTGTTTGCATAAAGCTTTGATATATGATTGTATTTGTCTATATATACTTTGATCATATCAATGATTTTTGAGGTTAATAAGGATTATATTTTTCATAGCATGTATGCGATGCTCGTGCCTGTTTGAAACCATGTTTGGGTCAGTGCCTTTCTGAAGCATGTGGAAATGTGCTGCTGAGTAAAGAATACATTATGATTAATAGTTTTGCTTATATAATATTTTCTTTTAATTTACTCAGTTATTGTCTCTAAAAAAATAAGATGTCATTAACTAAGCGGTGAAATATTTTTATATTAATAAAATCTTTTTCTGTATATAACATGTTATATTATAAAGTATATATATTCATATCATATTTATATTAATATTAATATTTAAAATTATTTTATTTTCTATAAATTTTTTACTACCATATAAACAAAATATCAATAAAAATAAATAAAAAATATATTTAATGTATTCATAATATAAAAGACATTTAATAAATATCATGCATAGGAAAAAGAAAGTAAAAGAATATTGTAGAAAGATTTAGAATTATTCTTTTTGAAAAATTAGAAAAACACACATTTTGAGAGAAGTTTTATCAAAGTCAAAATTTTCTGTCATTTAATGGTAATAAAATAAATAAATAAATAAAAGTAAAAATTCTCTTCTTCCAATAGATTCCATTTTAATGGTAATAAAATCAAACACTGAATATTTAGTTAATGGTACCTTTTTAACAAGTGTAAATCTTTATATTATAATATATTTTAAATCTAATTCTTCTTTTAAAATATATAAAGATATTTCTTACCATTATATTAGGGAAAGAATATAAACTTTTAGTTAATTAAGTCTTGACTTTTAAAATTAGTTTCATAATCGATTAAAAGGATCGAAAACTTGTAAAATATTTTGGAATCTGACGAAGATTCAAAGAGCCTAAGTATAATGATTATAAAAAATTATATATGCACAAATAAGTTTATTAACTTTTAAAATAACTATCATAAAAATTATATTAATTATGATTTATGTTTGGTTGACAATATAAAATTATTTTATTTGTATTTTTTTAGTGTATATCCATTAATTTCTAAATTTAAAATATTTATGTTTTTTACCTAAAAAAACTATTTACGATTTCTTATTAAATTAAAAATATTTTTATAATACATCAAATATTTACAGCTAAATATTTTATTTTTATCAGTATAGAGTAATATTTTTTTTAAAAAAAAAGTATCAGTATTTAGTATGCGTCCATTTATATTTATCTATCATGGTAAAGAAATTTGTTCTATCTTAATTAGTATTTTAGTTTGTGTATTGCATGAGTGAAATCTAATCTAGTATGTAAAGTTTATTATATATTATAATTAAATATTATAAAAAAATATGGTGTTATATAATTAAATTAATTATATATTAAATGATCTCGATAAATTTTAATAAATATATTCACAAAATAATATTATATATATATAAGTATATAATAATTAACAACATAATAAGTCAAAATAATTAAAATTCAACATTTTTTGTTGTTTTAATATGTTTCAAGGCATGACGAATGTGATGAAGATTATGAAATATATTAAAACTAAATTAGATAACAGATAAAGAAATTTATATCAAGTCAAAAGAGATAAATATAATTAAGGTGATAGAGATAATTTATCTTTGAAAAATTGGAGAAAATTTTCATGAAATTAGGGACGAGGGAGGCAAATCTACTCTTATATTATAAATTCAAATTTTCATCTTAAATAATTTTTTTAAGAACTATTTTTCCATGAGACCATTTTTAAGAGTTATTATTACTTTTTTATAACTTTAAATATTTATTTATTTATTCTTTTTATTTTATCACGTTGTTAGTGGTGTTTTTATGACATGAAAAACTTATATAATTTTTACCACATGCTATCTTATTTTTAATTTAATCTAAATTATATATTAATAACCTTTCTTTTAAAGTTTAGAATAAATAATTTAAAAATTATAAACAGATTCATAGCACGAATTAATGAATCATATATGTTACATTTTAAAATTTTAATGATCAACTAAAATTAATTTAATGTACATTTGGTAATATTTAGTCGTCTTTAATTATTAGTGTCAGTAGCTATCATTAAATAAAAAAAAATGATAATTAGTATTTTCAATTACTAATATTTATCAAAGAGAATTTTATAAACATATCCATATGCAGAATATGGATATAGCATTCTTTTTTGTGAGGACTTTTGAATTGATGCCACAAAGGTATGTTATATAACCTATATTTAATTAGTGAAGAGTCACAAATCACTTATAACTATAGTCGATTGAGATTTATTGATGGTAAGAAATAAAAATGAAAGACAAATAAAAGAATAATAGCAATGACGAAAATTAAGTAAAATATGCACACACACAATTTTTTATTTATTCATATCATCATTATCTATGATAAAATCTTTTAATTTTTTGCAATCGGATGCTTTTACCCTGTCAATTTATTGACATCATATTCTAATTCTAAACAATTTCCACTTGCTAAAAGCCTGCCTCACAAATAATGCCTCTAATCCTATTCTCAAAGACAACGTATATATAGTTGAAGCCATGAAACATGCCTGGGTTGCAAAAATTCTGATTCTAATTTCCTTACGCTTTAACATATCAGTTATATAATATTTTGCTGACTTCATCTTCATTCCATTATGCTTTTTCTATGAGGGAAACGAATTGTTAGAAAGTAGATTGTAATAATCAAAGATAAATTGGAGAAGGCTTATTTGCAATATATTATTGTAGTGATCAAAATTATTTCGGAAGGAAAAAAATGACAAATAAATATAATTATATTATAATTATTATAGCAACGAAAACAGTAACAAACTATGATAGAGTATATTTTTTTCCAAGAAACTCATGTTAATTTTATTTGACATAAAATTTAAGTGTAATTTCCTCATGGTATTTTAATGTATGATATTCATTCCTATGTGTTATATTTTATCTATAATTTCTAAATTCTATAGATATTAACTTGTAAAATAAAATTCATGTTTGTTGAGATGAAAAAAAATCCTAAATAATTTAGCTAGATGAGAAAATAATAAATAATTAAGAAAGAAAGAAATGTGTTAAAAAATGACCCAACTTCAAGCTAAAGTTGATCAACAAACTCATTACTTAAACAATAATAAATAAAAATAATGTAACCAGTATAATACATTTTATTTAATTAGAAATTAGGCATAAACACATGGATGATCTCATGTGATTCCATTTTTCAAATATTTTTTGGCTAAATTTTACTTACTTTTCGATCAAACTTTAAATTCGTCGGAGTAATTTTTTTTAATAAATCAGATGGTTAAGGTGAATCCATTTTTGCATAAAGTGAAATATTCTCAATAGTTTCTCGATTTAAAACCAAATTGATGAAGCACTAATTAAACATAAAAAAATGGATTTACTATGTTTTTATCTCTATTTTTTTTTTTACAAATTTTCACATTTAATCTCTAAATAAAATATTGACCTATTTTAGTCTTTATATTTTTTATCTTTGCTATAAACGTGACAACCACATGAGTTGTCACATTATTAACTGATTTTATGTGTTTTCCCATATAAATTTTTCTACAAATTATGTTTTTAGTTTCTTATCATCATTGCTGATGGTCTTTGTCCTGCAACTATATTTGTCATTGTTTTTAGTTTCTTTTATCAAGTATTAGCGTTAAATGATTATGTGATAGCCACTTGACTTACCAAGTGAGCTATTCACATAATAATTACATGATAAAATTCAATATATTTTTTCATTGGTTTTAAGGTGCTACAATTTTTTATAGTATAAAACAACCAGAAAAACATCTATAATACACATATACAAAAAGAAACATGTTTTTGCTTTATATTTTGAATTAATACACAATGAAAACATGTTTATATTGTGTATTAGGTGTAAATTAATTATGCACGATTAAAATGTTTTTTCTGTATATCTTGACACATATACACAATGAAAACATATTTCTATCTGGAGTATTTTGGTAAAAAAAGAAAGAAATCATTAAAATGTTGGGAGTTAACTTAGCAAAACCGAGTATTGGAATAGCAAGATCCAGTGAGAAGGGGAAGGAATCCAGTGCCAGTAGGTGCAGTAGTAGTGGGAGTTTGGGTTGGGAAAAAAGAGGGAAAGCAAAATGGATACATGATATTGTTTTGGACCTGAACTGTGGCTGGCCCAGTAGTAGAAAAAAATAACTCTAACCCTCTGTTTGCTAGAGAGAATGAAAATAATTTCTCTCAAGATGAGAATTGCTATTTTCACCCCAAATTTTTCAGGAAAAAAAAAAGAAGAAGAAGTAAAGCCTTACTTACACCCCTTCCCATTACCCTCCCCAACTTTAATTTGAGTTGAAACAAAATCATGACTACATTGCATCAAAGACGGCGAAGAAGAAGGAGAAAATTATTAATTGAAGTTTGGAGCGGAGGTGCACGGGTTCGGGGTGGAGGTGGGGGCGGCGGAGTGGAGCATTTCGCCGTACGAGTGGAGCATTACAACAGTCTCACGACACTTATAGATCACCTCAAGAGTCTTGTTCTGAATCAGGATAGTAAGGGAAATGGATTCCTTGTGAATGGGAATCCCTGAATGAATGAATATTAATTGAAGTTTCATCTTTTAAGTTATTTATCGTGGGAGGTTTGATTTTTATTTGTATTTTTGGTTGTGATTAATTATTATTTTTTTCTACTCATGTAGTGATACAAAATAGTGATTATCACTAGTCAATTGTTATTAACGATTTGGTTGTGATCTACCGACTGCAAGAATTTCAAGGAATCCTAATCCGAGATAACTAGCTGGCTAGCCCCAACTTCCATAAATCAATCCTTCTATTCATGTTATAAGGTCATGGTGCTGATACTGTTTTTACTACAGATCACAGAACAAAATATTAATACTTAAAAGGACAGAAAAGGAAGTTTAAAGAAGTCATTGTTTTTCTTTTTTCTTTTTTTTTTTTGATGAGGAGACATTGTTTATCATTGAGGAATCGGTTATCAGGAATAGTTGGCCGGGACAGTTATGGATGTAATTAGTTTGATACATTTGGATATATCCATTATAATATATATGAAAATTTTTATTATTCATAATAGTTTTTTTTAAGAATTATTTCTGATAAAAAAAAACACTAATAAAAGATCTTAATGCCTTTCCTTGTGTGTCAATACCGACGGCCTGGATTGATACTCTCCACATATCCAGCAAGGTACCATCACCATCACATTCAACTCAACAAACCAATTTGGAAAGTTTTCATTTTCATTGAGAATATAGGCCTTTATGCCCGAAATGAACTTTTTCCTAATGTCAAATTAAGTGGCGCATCTTCATTGAGAATATACTTCTTGTGCTAGGAGAACTTTTAGCCACTCCATGCATATATCAATCAAATTACAAGAGCAAGTGCAACCATCTTTCACACACAAGCTATAGAACCAAAAGAAAAAGAGGACGAAAGTTGAAGTAGAAATCATTTCTAGAGAAGACGTTAGGCCTTCCTCTCCCACACCCTCTCACCCGAGAGTCTTCAATCTTTCCCTTTTGGATCACCTCATTCCATCACCATATGCTCCCATAATCCTATACTACACCTCACCTAACAATGACACGACTTATCTTTCTGAAGTCCCCAAGAGTTAGAATTGCTGAAAAAATCTTTCTGAGACACTACCCAATTCTACCCTCTAGGTGGCAAAATTAAATAAGACTTTTCCATTGAGTGCAATGATGAAGGTGCTAATTTTGTGCAAGCCAAAGTGAAGTGTCCTATTGATAAATTTCTAGTCCAACCATAGTTGACCGTACTTCACAAGTTTCTTCCCACTGATCTTGTTTCTGAAGGATCAAATTCCGGTACCTATGTGACTAGCATTCAGGTAAACATCTTTGAATGTGGGGGAATAGCCATTGGCATATGCATTTCTCATAGAATCCTTGATGGGGCTGCACTAAGCACCTTTATAAAAGGGTGGACAGAAAGAGCCAAGGCTAGTAATTGCAACCAATTGACCCAACCAAGCTTCATAGCATCTTCTCTCTTCCCCACAAACAACAATCCATGGCTTAGAGACTTATCAATGTGCACGTGGAGTTCCTAGTTCAAAAAAGGCAAGTGGGTCCCAAGGAGGTTTCTCTTTAGAAACTCAGATATATCCAAACTCAAGGCTCAAGCATCAAAACTGCCTTGCTAAAATCATATTTAGTTGCTCCTC
>NC_038243.2:5823087-5942708 GCF_000004515.6 Glycine max | reverse complement strand
TGTTGTGGAGTTCCTCATGGGTGTGTCCAAGGCACGGTTCTTTGGTGACTCATTTGGTGAACCTTCGGAGAAGAATGGATGAGGCTCTTTGTCCCCAACATGCAATGGGAAATCTTCTTTGGTTGGTGGCTGCGGAGAATGTGTGTGATGATCATGAGATGGGGTTGTAGGAGATGGTGGGAAAGTTGAGGAAATCAATATCACAAGTTGATAATAAATTTGTTGAAGAATTGAGAGGTGACAAGGGAAGGTCAATTATGAAGGAGGGTCTTGGGGCAATAGGTGAGAAGGGATCAAAGGGTGAAGTGGATTTGTTGGGTTTAGTAGTTGGTGCAATTTTGGGTATGAGGCTGATTTTGGGTGGGGAAAGCCCACTTGGGTGAGTGGTGTTGGTTCAATTGGTTCAGTTTCAGTGTATATGAATCTCATCATCCTAGTGGACATAAGCTTGGGAGATGGCATTAAAGCTTGGGTTACCTTGGATGAACTCCTCACTTATGCAACACTGGATCCAAGTCCTATAGCGATGAGTTCACTTGCATGATTTTATTAGAATGGTAAATTTTCTTCATTAAATTTGATTTTATTCCTTACATTTTCAAAATGATAGTTTTAGCCTTTGTATTTTTTTTTTTTTTCCTTTCAATGTAGTGGATTTTGTTCCTAATCCAATCAAAATGAAGTAGAGTCAGGAACAAAATCTACTGCATTTAAAAAAATACGAAGACTGGATCTTTTGTTCTAAAAATGTATGGACTAAAGTTAATTTTGACTTAAGGAACCTAAAACACAATTTATCCTTATTATTAGCTTTCATCTGTTCAAGTCCTTTCCCAATATGTTATAATGCAGATACGAAGTTTGGATTAACGAAAGTAATACTTCTTGTGAAGTTAATAATTTATTTTCACGAAAATAAATGGAAAAAAGAATTAACTTAGTTGATCTGAAAGTTCATATCATTAAATCCTTTTATCTACTTGCCTAGTTTTTCTGTAACTTTTTTGAACTGAATGTTACACCAACTAACAAAGTCAATACAAACACTGAAAAATAAAGTCATGGTACCACCAAATGCATAAATTAACGAACGCAAAATTATTTTAGTAAATAATCTTGAATTTAAGTCGTGAATATATAACTGTTTTAAATATTTAAAGAAATTTTTTTACTATCTATAAAAAAATTTACTTCACTCGAACATGATAGTCACTTTATTTGTTTCTTTTATGTATTAAGAGTTTTACTCTCCAAGTTGTATATCTTAATTTGTAATATAAAAATTGAAAATTTAGACCGTAGTATTGAATTCGGTGACATTTGGACCTCGTGACATGCATCTCTCATCGTAATCTTTTGGTTAAAAATAGTACACGTTTTAAGGAAAATACTAATTTAGACTTCAAGCCCTCATCTTTGTCTACTCTAGCCGCCAAGAAATCCTCAAGGTAAATCATATATGTATAGAAGAAGAAAATACATATAGCAAAGGCATGAGTTAAGAATTATCAATTGATGTGTTGGACCTCTAACTACAATTCAACAACTTCATCTTCCCTGCATTCCCCAACATCAATCACCATAGTTCCTTTCTTCTTTGTGCGTCTAACCCTACAACAATTTCTTCTTGGAGCCTGCTCAAATCAACAAAACAAAATCCACTTCATTAACCAACTTTGAGTTTCATTCAGTTCAATGTCAAATACAAAAATATTAACAACTTACCCTACTTTCCACATTCTCTTCTAATAGATGAAATTCACATGGACTAGTTAAAGATGCAAGTCTCGTTCTCAAATTAGTTCCATGTGAATTTCAACAAATAAAAGATGTTTTGTTATCACTAATCATAGTCAAATATGTGTACATGAGGTGTATGTATAAACATTAAAAGAGCCATCCATTTTTATTAGAGAAATGTGAAGTTACCTTGTCCCACAAATGCGGGTCGGGTTTCTTATAAACCTCCACCACTTTGATCTGGGTCGGATCCTCCATTTTCCATTTGCAATCCGGGTTTTGCTGAACCCGTACATATTGACTTGCAGTTTCATTAGCACCCTCATCATACACTGCCTTAGACAAGTAATAAACAAATGGTTTCTGACAAACATGGCGGCTGACAGGGCGCGTGTTGAACGGATACGCCGTGTAATCAGCTCGCTTGTACCAGTTCAGGAATGTCCTCGCCGGCATCTCCATTTCCCGGGCAGAAAAGGTGCCCCGGAAAATTTGAACCGCATAGCCCCATGAAACGGATATGGTCCAGGTCCGGGCTTTGTCATAGCAAATGGATTGTTGGATGAGCCCGGCTGGGTCAAGTTTCATGGGCCCTTTCAGCCTCTTCAGGGCCTGGACCCGGCTCACGTTTGGAAATATGGGCTCTACCACGTCCAAGTGATGGAGGGATACCAGTGGCGTAACTGGATGGGCCGCCAGAAGCCCAAGGAGATTGCCGTACACATCAAACTATTCAATGTAAAATAGAGCAAAGCAATGTCAAAAATGATGGGAAAAATTAGACAAGACAAATGTTTTGCAAATAATACTACTCAGTCTCAAGAAATTCAAATGTGGGATTTGGATGCTCGATTAATTTTTTTCCTATAACCATTTATGTTTTTAAAAGAGAGAAAAAAAAATACTTCGAGAGTAATGAGTTTGGTTCTCCTTAAATAATGTCTTATGATATGATCGAATTTTATGTATAAAAAAAGGGTTAAATTACTTAGTCCTAATTAAGCTACTTTGGATATTCCTTAGAGCTTTTTTTTAATTGTGACCTTAAATTATAAAAAGTAAATTCTGTATTAGTTTGACAATTTAAAACCTTAAAAAAATGACAATTTATAATAGCTTAAATGTTTTTAGGGATTCGGTTAAAAATAATTACATAATCAAAACAAAATTAAAAACCTAATTAAAAATTCTCAAATAGTTCAAGGAACAAATAAATGATTTAACCTAAAAAAAAGTATTGGAAAAAACTTTACCCTCCTAAATGAATTCACCCAACTTGACTTTACTTGAATCAATCAATATCCAAAGTAGCTTCCAGCTAGCAATGATCCAATACAAAAAAGAAAAAAAAAAATACATGCTCGTCTGTATAAGACTACTCAATTTTTTATTTTCAACCTATACAGTTAGAGAATTATTTTTTTTAAAATGGAAATACTAATGTGTATGTTTAACCAATCAACACGCAAGAGGAAGTGAAGAACCTGGTAGACCAAGAAATCACATGTTAGCTTTGGCCTCACAAACGCGATTTTAATTATGTACTGTAACCAGTTTTACAATCATTTATGTGGGTGAAGTAGGAACTGGGTAAGGTCTTAATTATCCTACCGACACTAGACAATAGTTTACCAATCATGGAGCAGATTGTGGCATATGTCTTCATTGTGCAGACTGCGACGTGTTTCGTTGTATGTGACTCAGTGTTATTATATTCAAATTTTATTTTTCCTAAGTCCTAACTTAGAATGTAAGTGGGGTCGCTTAAACTGCATCTTAGTCACGCCACAACAAAATTAGCACTGTGTGACACGTGGATGTTTGCACCATAGATATTCCCCACAAACTGAGCTTTCTTATCATTTTATATTAAATATAAAAATATAAAACGTTGTGAATGAGAAAAAGAGTTCAAACGCAAAAATTGAGACAAGGAAAGAAAATGAAAGGATGCAAAAACCAACAACTTAATATAAAATTGACCTTTTGAGTCGGTGGACAGAGCTGGAACCGGTGATGAAAAAGGAAGGCATTATGTGAGACCATATGATTTCGAAGATGACCATATTGTAAAATGAATCTAATCTAATTCATCTTTTACATTAATACTAGTACCAAATAAATTGACAATTTAATTAAATTTGTCCCACCTTTCTGTCAGTGTCGACTTTAAAATTCAATTACATTAGGTAAGTAAGTAGCAATAAATGGTGTCCACTTTATGCATCCAAAAAATGACCCGAACCTTCTATGAGGATAAAAAGTTAGATTTAATGTATATACTATCTATGTTTTCCGCATCTAATTATGTAACGGTTGTGTCTTTTATGATTTTGCATCTTATAGTTGTCTTTTTCTATTTTTGCATCTTACAGTTACGGGCCATGACATCTATGGCCAGGTAGCATTTTTAGTTGTTGTTATTATCACTAAAGAGATATTAAATATTAAATTATCATTTACTCCTACCTCTCGAATTTCTCCACGATAGAGAGATTATCATTTACAGAGAAAACGAAATTTTCAAAGGTCAATAGCATGTAAAACTTTTAAAAGTTTACACAGACAGAAAATTAAACTCTAAAAAGAAAATTTTAATTAAAAATAAATAAATAGTGTCTTATAAATTTTTATGTAATCTTATATGTTTAATATTTCTGTAGATAATTTTCTTAATATAGTATAGAGATGCAAAAAAAAAAATTACATAAAAAACCCATTCACTGCGAGCAAGGTTCTCTCCTCATAGACCACTCCTTTGACCATTCACGACTGAAATGCTAAAATATGCATAGTAATCATGTAACTAAAAATTTTCTTTAGGTGCCCTAAAAAAAAAAACCCTCTAGGTTTTGCAAAATTAAGCCCTTTTATCCTCAATTAGTTTAAAATTAAAGATCTTAAATTAGTTAGGTAACCTACACTATACATCTGATTGTGGTCAACAAATCATTATTGCATTGTCCCACCTCCTCCCTAAACATAAACAACTAACATCAATTACATAAATAAATAAAAAATAAAAAGATTTAGTAGTTAACCTCAAAATGTTTAATTTTAATATAATATTAAATTATATAAATAACATGACAATGCATCCAGATATAACAAAGTAAAACTTTACATTATCATTATTTTAAAATTAAGCTCAACCTAATAAAATTTGTCTACTTTGAATTATCTCATGTGAACCCAAAAACCATCCAACTTTCTCACTAACCCACTTTCTCCACCACTTCCAATAATTAACTTTCTCAATTATAGTCATGTCAAACCACCAATCATATTGGTTGACTAAGGCAACATGTGAAGTCACAGACACAGTTAATTTCTTTTGTCACGTCTTTCCTTCTTTTCTATCAATTTTCACCCTTCCCCCAATTTCCCAATGATTTTCCAAGGAACCAAATAGTAGCACACTAAAACTAGTGTCACAAACCAAACAATAACAATATCACAAACAACAAAGAAAAAGAAATGAAAAAATATCAACAAAATTACAAAGTACTAACCTGATGGAACCCTTTTTCCTTGGTGAGTGGAACTCCCAATTCTGCCATACAAGCCTGAATCCTATCATCAGAGCCATACAACCCTGGATACCTCTGAATGCACCTATCTTGCATCTTCTCCAATGCCACAGCCAAGGGATAACTAATGGCAAAACCACCACCCCCATAAGCCATATTATAAGAAAAATAAATGTTTTGCAAGTGACTCTCCGAGGAACTCCCAATGTAATAAAACTGATTGTGGTCATATTTTTGCAACACTTTCACCAAATTTTCTGCCACAAAAACCGTGTCATCATCCCCCATCACAAACCACCTCACATCCTCCATCCCAAGCCTAAGTGTCTCAGACACTATGCGTGAGATTCTAATAGCTGATCTATGCCCCTTTGGGTTCTTATACTTGAACCTTGAAGTGTCACTAGAGATCCTCAACGGGGGCAAGAAATTCTCATCTTGAAGCTCAGTTTTCACCTTTTGCTCCAACCACACAACCCCACGCATCTCATTAGGCCTCCACCATAGCTTGATGTACTCTTTTCTCTGCTTCCAAAGCTTTGCTGAGGCTCCTATGCCAAAGACTATGTGGGAAATGTTGGTAACTTCTTCAAAGGGGGGTGTGGACTCTTCTTCAGATGGGGTGTTGGAAGAAATATGATGAGTGATGGTGGGAATGTGAGGGGTTTGATCACAATCGAAGGAGTGGCTAACGAACCTTAGGGAGTAGAAGAGGTAGGAGATGGAGATTAAGAGGAAGAAGAAAGCCATGAGCTTTGAGAAGCTCCATGAAGAGTAGAGATGGTCTTGGTCTTTGAAATTGTTCTTCATGGTGGACATGGTGGTAATTTTCAAGTGTTTAATTAGCACAAAAAGATGGTAAATCGAAGCCCCAAAAGGCTTGATCATAGCTTGATTTCACTACTTGAATTCATGAGAACCCCATCAGGGAGATGGGGAGAGGAGAGAGAAGGGGAAGATTATAGATTTGGTAAAGTTTTGAGCTTGCACATAGTACCACCGATAAGGGTGGCTAATATATATATATATATATGTACATGAGACAGAAAACTAAAGACACTCTTTGGACTTAACAATAAATCTTTAAATTGAACAAGCCATTAAGGGTCGTTTAACTGTATGCTAGTGCTAATTGCTAAAGGCAATTTTGCAGTCCGTTGATACCTTTCGATTTATGCAAATACAGAATTAAGTGTTTATGAACTAATCAAAAATAGATTTGCTTTATGATTTTTAAAATAATTATCATAAATCTCTTAATATTTTATCTTTAATTCTTAAAAATAAAAACAAGAGAAGACAAGTTTCTTGAATATATGTTATATTTAATTAAGAAATGATTTTATTATTTTATTTTCACTTTCCACTTTGGCTTTAGCGGTGTACACGTGTTTGAGCACAAAATCACCAACTAAAGAATAATAAACGAAAAAAAAAAAAAAACAAGAGAAGACAAGTTTCTTGTTTTTTTCCGCTCCAACCTTACAAATAAGGAGAATATCAACTTTACCCAAAAGATAAACACATGATGTTTTTACCTATAAACGGAAACCATGATAATGTTCTGAGAGCTGATACGAGAAACTTGGAAGAACTATCATGGAAAGAAATGCTTTGGCAACTGTTTGCTATAAAGATAAAAGATTTGAGATGCATTTATCTGTGATTGTATAACTGCCAACAGCATTGCATTTGGATCATATCTCCAATCTACTACGGCAAGACGCAACTATTAATATCACAGTTCTTTTCTTCAAGATTTATTAATATAATTTTGCTTTTTTTATTTTATTTATTTCGTAATTTTGGATTTTTATTTAAAAATTAAGGTATCTAATTCTTTTATTTTAAAGAATTCATAATTTTAATCTTTTATTTTAGAATAAAAATATTTAATTATGTTATTTAAAAAAATGTAATTTTAGTCATTTATTTTTAAAAATTTATAATTTTGATCAAATTCTCAATTTTGTATATATTTTATTTCTTTTTCTTTTGGTCTAATTAAACCCTAAATCTAAAATATTCATTTAAAGTATCATAAAAAATGATTTAATTAATTACAAAATAAGAAATAAAGCAAATAAAATAAATAAAACATAACTAAAATTAAATATTAAATTAAAATGGTAGATTTCTAAAATATGGTAATCAACATTGTGATTTTTTTAAAATAAAAAGATCAAATGCTTCAATTTTAAAATAAAGAGATCAAAATTATAGATCGAGTTAAATAGAAAAACTAAAATTAGTTTTAAGTTTTTTTTTATAATCAACTAGAGGAAAAGAGAGGCACTCTATGTCTTTATACTTTTTTTAAATAAAATAAAATAAGAAAATAAAAGAAAAATAAATTTGATCAAATGTCGCCTTAAAATACATTTAGTATATCATTAGTTTTCACACTTTTAATTAATCATAATTATGAATTCTCATGTCATTTAGAATCATTGATTTACTTTCGTAATAATTATTTTCAAAATTCATTTATAAAGGCATTTTAATTGATCCATTGGAAAAATATATCATTTTTTTTATTTGAACTAGTAGTTTGAGTAGTATTTCTTTTAACCTATGATATATTTCAACAAAAATCAAAGACTAATCACTTAAGGGAAAAATATGAGTTTAAAGAGCTTATATTTTTTCATACTCGTGAATATAGGAATTGAATATCTCATCCCACCCCATGCTTAAAGAGTGTTGTAGTAGGATTTAAACATATATGTTCTATATTTTATTTTCATCTCATTATTTTAATAAATATTTTCAATTATCCCTTAAGTGATTATTATTATTATTATTATTATATCGAAAGAACATTTTAATTAGTATGATATTGATATTATTTATTTTACTTTTAGTAAAATATTTAATCTTCAAATAAACAATAATAACAGTTCTAGATTAACTAAAAAATCTAAAACTATAACTACATAAAAGATGCTTTTGTATGCAAAATGAAAATAAAATTTATGCAAAGGGTCAGCTCACTCACCTGTGATTGATTACTTCAGCCACTCATTGGTGCTTGGAGTTCACATATATAGTGACTATATTGATCAAAGTGTAAGTGGGGTTTGAGCTGGTAAAATTGGTCCTCATAACAATATATAGTTAGCTAGTTAATTTCTTCTAAAAGAGAAAATCACCAACGAAAATTTTGGACCTTTATTAGTGAGAACGTGGTTATTTGCTTCAAAGTGTTCAATCAACCCCATCAACGATTTTGTGTAGAGTTTATGCGGACTGAAAAACAAGTTGTCTTCTACCGTGGAAGTCATGACACAATCAATGCTTGTAAGACTCTCAAATTTAAAGCTAACCGCGATTAGGGTTCAGTTAATTTTTTATTGAGTTTGTGGTTGCTGGTCTCCCACTTAAAAGCGGTTTGAAAATTTCATTTGTAGAAATGCTAATTAAGAAATTAATATGTTATAATGGTCTTGCTAATCATTATCTTTAAAAATATTTATTAAAGAATTAATAGTACAAACTTTTTATTAATTAAAAATAAAAATTACGATAAAAGTATATTGAAAATCATAATAAATGCACATTTTTTTAATATATAAAATTTCGCTCTTGATTCTTTTATCAGTGTATAAGGAGCACCAGTTAACATTTCGCAATATTTAAACGAATGAGCAACTCCACTCCCTAATGTTAAACGCTGAGGTAATAATGGGTGTGCTTTAATTTGTTTAGTGGATGTATGAATTAGTTCCAACTTCCAACATTATAAAATGTATGAAATTGATATATGCCAAGCAACGTATCAACTGAAATGAAAGTTTATTTTATATTCAGTACCATATTCTTTTTTGGACAGCAATAAACTCATTACATTTCGTTATATATACATATATATACACACACACACACTTTTATCCTTACATTACTATAAACTACAAATGATTTTATTCTTTAATAATTTTAGATAATTATTAATTTATTTTCAAATGTCAATATTATTTTAAACTGGGAAAAGAGACACTTATTGCCTCTCTCTCTATATAGCAACTAATTAGTGGGATATAGTTGTCATTATAAAAGTTTTATAAAAAACATAACATGTTAAAATATAATTAAGTTGATATTATAATATCTAATTTTATTTATAAAAAAACTAGACACTGATTATACAATCATCCATCATAAAATCATAATCATAATATATGATATGTTTGACAATTTTTATAATAGTTATGTTAAAAGTTATCTTATCATTAATTAAATGATAACATAAAACTATTTTACATTATCATATAGATATTAAAAAAATTATTTATCAAGTAATTATTATAATTATTTTTCAATAACCATTTTCAAATATTTTATCAACTTTTATTGAAGAATTTTTAAATCATTTATCAAACAGAAAATCATTGAATCCAAAGGATTGTGATGGTGGTGTAATATCTTTTTGCATTTATATGTGGATGAACAATTAATTTAGCATGTTGATTCTCTTCATTTATAAAATTTGCTTAGGTGAACGACAACTACAAATTGCGAGTTAGGTTAATCTTTAAATGAGTTAGTTAAAGATACTTGTGGTCTCTAAAAAACATGATTTGAATAGTGAGAGTAGATAAGTAAATTAAATTATTTGAACATGTGATTATGTTATTTAATATAAAATAATATTTTGTTGATAATATATGATAACAACAAAGATAAAGTATCTTATTTGAGGGTCAAATATAAAAACTAAATTAAATTATGAATATAAAATTAATATTTTAATTTAAAAATATATACAAATTAAAATTATATAAAAAATGTGGCGGATTCCCTATGGATTTAAAAGTATTTGATAAATCCCAAAGGGGATGCAAATGAGTTTATAAAATATAAACTCTCATCTTTTAAACCTGAATTTGTCCTGCCTTTTGTAGAGATGGAGATGGAGAAACCCAAACATGCATTTGACCCGATTTGCTATCATTCATACCTTATATATAAATATTTATGTGTACACGATATAACATAAGTGTAAATAAAATAAAAAGTATGATATATCTTTTTGAGATTTATTAAAACTATATTATTGGTTTAATTTAATAAAATATATTATTTTTAATGAAACTTTTTCATCAGCAAAAAATATTTGTTAAGGGTTGTGTCGATAACATTCATGAAGAACATAATATTTATTATATTTTATCATTTTCTTGCATGTAAATATTTTTAAATTAAAAAAGAACATAAAGGTGGAAATTAAGTTCCTTATATTAGTAAGTATTTCCTATATTGTATAAGTATTTGATTTTAAGTAAAATTTAAAAAAATATAAAAATATAAAAATGTGCATAATTAATTTAAAAGTAATGAAAATATAAATGATAAAAAAAAAACCATTTAGGAATATTAAGATTAAGATTGGAAATTACAAGTGATTGTTTAGACAATTTGATTGAACCAATCTAGCACAGTACACGAGTCAGTTGCTTAACTCAATGATTGTTCTGTTAATTAGTTACAAGTGTCATATCACACACAATGATTATTAGTGCAGTTATGCATTAACTAAAATATTCTATCTAGAAGATTGCCTAAGCAGAATTCAAACCATTGGGTTATTATTATAAATCTTTGTTCTTCTTGGTTGTGACAGTTTGAACTTTGAAACTAGCCAACTGTTTTTACTTTATTAATCAATCTAAAAAATTATTTAATTTCCTTGTCAGCACAACAAGCTGCTTAGGTGAAAATACTCATATTTGAATGACATATGTTGCGGAGGATAACCACAAGCTCTTTATGTTGATAGTGGAAAACTTAGAAATTACATGTTTGGTTTGAATTTTGATTTAATTTTTTGTTTTTGTTTATGGTTTGAATTTAATTAGTGTAATGTTAGTTGTAGGCAAATTATAATCTGATTTTTGTTCTGATAGTCATATCTGATGATCACTTTACTCTCTTTAATTAGGCATCAGGAAAAGTTTCAGAAGAATTTGCAATGCTTGATTGCAATTGTTGATGGCCAGACCAACCAAGAGGAATTGGCACCGGTCTCTGAATGGATGAATGAGGCCATGCTTATGAACAATGAGGAGCCTACGGCACTGATGTCTTGAATTGATAAATACATGCAAGAGCTACACCAACAAGATATTCAACATGTATTCTCTTCATGGATAAATAACGTAACATGCCTCCAAATGATGCACTTGGAGGAAACATCCAAGGTGCTAGTGCTCAGGGTGGATGACTACGGAAACTAAAATGCTTTGTAGCTTTCTTAAGGTGCATGTGACCCTTGATAATAGGTTTTTGATGATTCAAATTGATAGGTGATAAACCTGAATTTGATATTTTGATATGAATTTTTATGTATTTTAATATATTTTATTTGATAAAATTTGATATAAGTTTGTGAAAGATATATGCTTAACAGATTTTATGTGGAAAATAAATCACTAAAAATCATCCGTTTTGAACTAATAAGATGATAACTGTCACCATAAAATTTGTATGTGTATGATTGTAAGTGCGATAATTTAAAAATAATTAAAAAATATGTTAAATAAGCTTGTAAGTTAGACTCAACTTTTATATAGGTTAAACTATACATTAAATAATATACTTAATCCAAATACTTTTAATTGATGCTAAACATAGGCTTAACAAAGCCTATTGTACCCCTAGTCCTAGTCTATAAATCAAGTTGATTATTCTATCAATTTATTATACTAACTTGTTGACACGTGAAAATGATAAGAAATGTCATATTAGACGAATGTTTATTATGTCAGCTCAAATTAACATCATTAATAAAAATATATGATAAAATGGTTAGTTTAATTTAATTAATAGACTAAATTAAAACTCTTTAAATTAAGGAGATCAAGATGTAAAAAAGACAACATGAGAAATCAAAAATCTATCTTAACCTTATATTAATGAACCAAATTAATATGAGTTACAATTAAAGTATGTAATATAACTTTTTGAGAAGCTCCTTCATCTTAAATTTAATTCTATAAACATTTATGAATTATTTGTCATAGTAAGTTATGAATCAAATATATATCTAAATTAAAAAGTTGGCATAGTTAGAAGATCTTCCAACTTGGATATTAAAAGCTAGGGATTTCAAGAAACAAATTGAGATACCTTTTATTTATTTTTAACCTGATCCTAGGTAAGACTTTTGAGACTTTTTAACTTGTCCTAAAACTTGGATAAACTAGATAATTAGAAAGACAATAAGTAAGGCCGAGTCTTTTTTTTTTTGGTACGGTAACAAAAAAATGTTAATCTTAAAATAAAATAAAAAGAAAAATTTTCTCTTCAAATTTTAAACTATTTTACCCTCCCTAATTTTCTTTTTCTTTTTCTTTTTCCCTCTTGTTCAAACTGCATGTTGCATAAAAATCAAGCAGTGTGCATTTTTTTCCTTTTAATTTTTCATTTATTAATTTATTGGGCTCTTGTCTTACTTTCCAAGGCAAGAAAAAGAAAATTCTATTAATCCCAAAACACTATGTCGCTATTTCCATTTCCATTTGGTTCCTTACAACACTCACGAAAATCGATTCAACACGAAAGGAAAGTGAGTAAGACCTTATTACCCTCTCCGCCACACTCTTTTCTGCTCACAAAACACGATGCTTAGGGTTTATCGATTATTCTGAATTGTTCATACTGAATTTTAATTTAATCTCATAAGCATGTTGTGATTATTGTTCTGGAAATTCGCAGATTGACGAGTTACCAGACTTGCATTGAAATCGTATCAAACAATGTCGTAGCTGTTTTCTTTTTCAAATCCTGAGTTGTTAGTGAGTGTGCCCAACAATGGCAGCTGTTAGGTCTTCCTCTGTAAGAAGGTTAGGAAGCACAATTCAGGGTTCTTTTAATATGGAATTAGTTCAACACTGTCACTATCACCATAGTATGTGTATGAATCTTGCAAGGTTGCCAAGTGATTCACTGAGTCATCCTTATTACAAAAGAGAGCTACAGTTTGCTAAGAATCGGTTTAGTAATTTGGCCTCTGAATCCCTTGGAAGTAGTCATCACTTTGGCACTAGAGCCAGTGTATCGGTAAAACCAACATTCTCTGGTTATTGTTTTCGTAGTGCCCTTCCTTTTGCTTCCATGAGCCACGTGTTGAATCATCGAATGTATTCGTCGTCAGTAGGTGACAAAGGAAGTAGAGATGGTGGTACAGAAGTTTCTGCTGGTTCTGGTGCAACTGATATTAATACCACTGGTGATTCTGTTGTTGGGGGTGATTGGGCTGAGAGGATTAAAGATGCCTGGAAGAGTGTGGCAGAGGCAGCATCATATGCAGGGGGTAAGGTCAAAGAAACTTCTGATGATCTCACTCCATTTGCTCAACAGTTGCTTGATTCACACCCATATCTTGATAAGGTGGTTATTCCAGTTGCTGGTACTTTAACTGCTACCATATTAGCTTGGTTCTTGCTGCCTAGGATTTTGAGGAAATTTCACAAATATGCAACGCAAGGTCCTGTTTCTCTATTGCCAGCAAGCGTGTCTGTGGAGCCAGTTCCTTATGAGAAAAGCTTTTGGGGTGCTATGGAGGATCCAGTGCGATATTTAGTTACCTTCATTGCATTCTCACAAATGTTAGTGGGTTGTATACACTTAGTTGTTTTTTTAAAATTTGTCATTTTGTTTGCTATATGTGCAGTTATATGACAGCTGACTTTGATTTCCAGTGGTGTTATGGTGGCTCCAACAACTATAACCTCACAATATCTTGCACCTCTTTGGAGGGGTGCAGTGATAGTTTCATTTGTATGGTTTTTGCATAGATGGAAAACAAATATTTTTGCACGGACGTTGTCCAGTCAAAGTTTACTTGGGCTTGATAAGGAGAAAGTGCTTGCTCTAGACAAAATCTCATCTATTGGTCTATTTGTGATTGGTATAATGGCTTTGGCTGAGGCTTGTGGTGTGGCCGTGCAATCTGTTGTGACCGTTGGTGGTATAGGAGGTAAGTATTGAATTTAGTTTAATTTTAGATGCTTAAATTTTTTAGCATCTCTCCTTTTCCTATATCATTGGTTTTCTTTAATGTAGTTGGAGGCAGGAAAACTCTTATTGAGATTTAGGTTTAAGGAAAGCAAATTTCCTTATAGGTATATCAATTTGGTTGAAAGTTGACACCATCAGCACTACAGGGATCAAATTTGACAAAATAAGTTAAATTGGTTTTTAATCCCGTGGTTCATACTGTTTTTGCAGATTTTATTGGTATATGTATGCCAACTGAAGGGATTGTTTGGGATTGTGTTAATGGTGCTTTGGATTTGCAAAATGATTCCAAAGTGAGAGGAACCACTGCATAAGTTGGTTTTAAAAAATAAATTTTATAACTAGGAAGTAAAAATGCCTTGATCTCTAAAGAGACTGCTAGTTCTAAGGATTTGGCTCCTCTAAAGGCAGAGGAGTGCACTTTAGAGGATAAAGTATAGTAATAACTGTTAATTAGCAAATCAACAGTTGAGATTCTAACTAATGTCAATGTTTGTTATGCATGTTCTTCACGTTATCACAATTCTTAACCATTTTTTTTTCAATCTATAGTTGTTAGTGAACTTTATCTTTTAAAGTACACCTGCTCATTTTAGAGGAGTTGGACACTTGCATCCTAGTTCTAGAGTTGTAAAAGCAATGTATAAGATCAATAGTAAGAAAAAGAAAGGAATAGAATACAGACATGCACAAATAATATTTTCTTGTGTTCCATTTAGTGGAAATATCAGCTAATCCTAATCCCTACCTGTTGATCATGCTTAAGAGTCTTATGCTAAAACATGTCAAGATCTCTATATTAGTTTCTTTATTCATTTATAAACGTTTTATTATGTTGCTTTTCCATTCATTAACAAGTTCCACTCTTCCTTTCTTTCTTTTTTCTACAAACAAAATAAGGGACTCTAGATTTCATGTGTCTGTCTTTCTTATGCAGGTGTGGCTACTGCTTTTGCTGCCAAGGACATTCTTGGCAATGTGTTCAGTGGTTTATCTATGCAGTTTTCAAAGCCCTTTTCAATTGGAGATACAATAAAAGTATGTTAATTTTGTAGGTGCACATTAATGATTGGTCCTTTTTATGGGAAAATTTATTTTCTGAACTATGGGTTTTGTGCTCTGGCTATCTGTTAGGCAATTTGATGCCCTCTTTACAGTTATTTTTTTAGGTGAGAAATGATTGTTTTTTTACTACTTGCACATTATTAGGTCATAACAATATTATAGTCATTCATTACTTGTGCCTTTTTCAAATGGCCCAATATGTAGCACGTATACAGATGTAGTTTGTCCATCGAGGGCTAGAATTAGGGTTGGAACAATTGAAGGCCTAAAATAAAAATAAAACCGAGGGTTTTTGAGAAAAAAAAAATGTATTTGGAGGGTGTAATATATTTATCATGAAATTTTTGGTGAAATTCAAAGAAGCATTTCACAAATTTGGAAATCTTGAAGGGTTCCATGCATCAATGTAGGTCTTCCCCTGGTTACATCTCATGTTTCTTAAACGTGTCTGAGAAATTGTAAAAATTGCAGGCTGGCTCAATAGAGGGTCAAGTGGTGGAAATGGGTCTTACTTCCACATCATTGCTGAGTTCGGAGAAGTTCCCAGTCATTGTGCCAAACTCATTTTTTTCTAGTCAGGTGGGTCCTGTGATTTAAAATTAGTGGAGCCTATTTTATTGTTTCTTTCTCTAAATGCATCTATGCAGTGACTTCAAAGGAAGCCAAGTCTGTTCTGAACACTTGAACATTACTAATCAATGATCTTTATCTTTGAACTACCACATCATGCAAAGATATGCAACTCGTTGGAAAGTTCTCTTTTCATCAGTTTTTAAACGGAGGCTAAGATATCTGATTAAATTACTTGATTGCACCTATGTTTTTTATTTTTATAATCCCTTTGTCTTTTGGGGTTGAATTTATGTACTAGGAAACTTCTCCATAGGATATGTAAATTTTGAAGGTTGCACCTCACATACATGTCTGTGCACACACATGACTGATAGAAA
This sequence comes from Glycine max, assembly GCF_000004515.6. Classification (NCBI taxonomy): domain Eukaryota; kingdom Viridiplantae; phylum Streptophyta; class Magnoliopsida; order Fabales; family Fabaceae; genus Glycine; species Glycine max. The sequence continues at coordinate 5,926,405 of NC_038243.2, read as the reverse complement.
AGCTATTGCCTTATTTCCATAAATATGTTTTTTGCTTAAGATTTTGATGTTGTGAATATAATCTGTTTTCTGTCTCAGACATTGATGTGAGAGCCCTCTTTCATGCTAACTTTGTAGGTTATTGTGAACAAGTCCCGTGCTGAATATCTTGCCATTATTACCAAAATTCCACTGCAAACTGAGGATTTAAGTAAGATTCCCCCGATATCAGATGATGTGAAAAGCATGCTCAGATCAAATGCAAAGGTTTTCTTAGGGAAAGATGTTCCCTACTGTTTCTTATCCCGTATAGAAAGTTCATATGCAGAATTGACTCTTGGATACAACCTCAAACATATGGTACCTCGCCCATCTGAATCCCTGTGTTAGACAATCCTTTAATACTGTGATACACCTTAATTTTTGCCATATTTGCATGTACGACTTTTTATATCTCATGTTTATCTTGTTTTTCTGCTATTTACAGCGCAAAGATGAATTATACTCCGCAGAACAAGATATTCTCCTACAGGCAGTTCAAATCATTAAGAATCATGGGGTTGCTCTTGGCAGCACATGGCAAGACACGTCTTCTAAATGATGTGCTCTGCGTGATGGCAATTTTGGAAGTGATTGCAAACATCGTGAGCTTTAGCTTTTACTAATACAATGCCCGCAAGGTTATTAATTTGTCATTCGTTCACACAGAAAACAGTTTTCCAGTACTAGTAAACAGTTTTCCAGTACTAGTTTGACATGTGTAGTTGGTTTTAGTTTTGATTTACTAAAAGAATACAAAAAAAAATTCATTATGAGTGAATTGTGGAATTATCCCTTTATGAAGTTCCTGTTTTTTTATGTTAATAATAATAATAATAAAACTAAGTTACTATAATTGCGGGCCAGTGCACGAGGCTCTCTAATGACAAACTTTCCTTCTCCAAAATTATTCCCTGTCTCCACTCAGTCAACTCCAAAGCATTTAGGAATTAAGTGATAACTTAAGATTCATATGTGTAAAATGAAAATAATAATAGAAGAAAAGCTAGCTCCCTTTCGACTAGCCAATTCCATAATACTGTACATTTTAATAAATCATTTTTCAAATTGTTAAAACAGAACAGTACAACACCTAGCGCACGAATTTTTCAGAGTGCCTTATTGAATTAAAAAACAAGTGTTGGCCTTATAGCATACAACGTGGTGACTTATTGATACGAAAAACCCTAAGCACTCTCTGCACATGCCTAAAGAAGAATAGGACTTTATTTAAACCCAAAAACCAAGAAACAGTACATAAAAACTAAGTGACAGTCATCAACTTCACATCTGTTTTGCACTTTCTAACTTCCATTCTTAAGAAACTGAACAAATGGAGCTATGTAATGATCCTGGTGCAGGTTCTAGTTTCCTACAATTACAGCAGCTTTTCGTGTATTATTTCTGACCTTCTTCCCTTCCTCCAATACCATGGCTTCTCTAAAAACTGAAACGAGGTCACTGAAGAAATGCTGAAGACCATGCATGCTGGCCAAATGTAGGATTGGAACACTGCAACGTGTTTCACCATGGATAAAAAGTAACCGATAGCAATCAATGCTATATAGTACCTAATATTGTTTTGGAATAAACTACTGCCCAAGGCTAATTTTTTTACAAAGTATTTTTATATTAAAGAATAGATAAACCAATTAATATTTCATACTATGGCGCAAATTGGTGTTGCCATGTTGCACGACTCAATTATATAGGATCCTTACATTTGAGTTGAAAGAAAGCAATAAAAAAAAAAGAGAGAATGAAAAGTAAAATGAGGTAAGATTTATATTTTTATACTTTTAATTTAATTTTAAATTTTGATCTCAATTTTTTATTTTATTTTATTTCTTTCCACTCTATTAAATACCTATAAAGACAATTGAATTGGTCCTTGCTTGATGCCAAGATTAATTATTTGGTACTGTATATGTATATATAGTTACAGAACTGTACATCTTAACAAGTGAAAATAGGAAGCTCAATGAATGCCTATAAATAAATGATGGGTGTACATAATGAATTATAAGTATTGATATTTTCTCATGTTTGGTAGAGAGCATATGCAGCAAGCACATCTAGGAAATATGGCTGAGAATCCGATTCGTGTAACGATGATTCCATGGTCTGCCTTTGGCCACTTGATACCATTTTTCAAACTTTCCATAGCCTTAGCCAAAGCTGGTGTTCATGTCTCCTTCATATCCACTCCCAAAAACATTCAAAGGCTTCCCAAAATTCCTTCGACTTTATCTCATTTGGTTCATTTTGTGGAACTTCCTTTACCATCATTGGACAATGATATCTTGCCAGAAGGTGCTGAGGCCACCGTGGACATTCCATTTGAAAAACATGAGTACTTAAAGGCAGCATTAGATAAGCTCCAAGATGCTGTGAAGCAATTTGTGGCCAATCAGTTACCAGATTGGATAATCTGTGATTTCAATCCTCACTGGGTTGTAGACATTGCCCAAGAGTTTCAGGTAAAGTTAATCTTATTTTCTATTTTATCTGCTACTGGAACAACATTCATAGTACCACCAGGTACAAGGGCAGGTCACTTATCTCCAGAAAGTCTAACAGCTCCACCAGAATGGGTGACATTTCCATCTTCAGTGGCTTTTCGAATACACGAGGCAATACATTTCTGTGCTGGTTTCGACAAGGTAAATTCTTCCGGGGTAAGTGATTTTGAAAGGGTTATAAAGATACATGATGCCTCTAAAGCTGTGATATTTCGTAGCTGCTACGAGATTGAAGGAGAATATCTGAATGCGTATCAGAAACTATTTGAGAAGCCTATGATTCCAATTGGTTTATTGCCTGTAGAGAGAGGAGTTGTTGATGGGTGTAGTGATAACATATTTGAGTGGCTTGATAAACAAGCATCAAAATCAGTTGTGTTTGTGGGGTTTGGCAGTGAGTTAAAGCTGAGCAAGGATCAAGTTTTTGAGATAGCTTATGGACTTGAGGAATCTCAATTGCCGTTTTTATGGGCACTGAGAAAACCAAGTTGGGAAAGCAATGATGGGTATTCTTTACCTGTTGGTTTTATTGAAAGGACATCTAACCGAGGAAGAGTTTGTAAGGGATGGATACCACAACTAGAAATATTGGCACATTCATCTATTGGAGGATCTTTGTTTCACTCTGGCTGGGGTTCTGTCATTGAAAACCTTCAGTTTGGGAATACACTTGTTTTATTACCCTTTAATATAGAGCAACCTCTTAATGCAAGGTTTTTGGTGGAAAAGAGATTAGCCATTGAAGTGAAAAGAAATGAAGATGGATCATTCACTAGAAATGACATTGCCGCATCCCTTAGACAAGCCATGGTATTGGAGGAAGGAAAGAAGATCAGAAATAATACAAGAGAAGCTGCTGCAATTGTAGGAAACTTGAAGCTGCACCAGGATCACTACGTAGCTGCATTTGTACAGTTTCTTAAGAATGGAATCAGGAAACCAATATGATGTTGAAGAGGATCATTACTGTGTCTTATTTTAGGTTTATCATCAGTTTGTTGAATAAAGTCCTACTCTTTAAGTCGTGGTTCAATAATTGCATCTGTTTTCTATCTTGTAAGGGTAACTAAAGCCAACTCCTGTTTTTGAATTCAATAAGACACTCTCTCTGAAATATCCGTGAGGCACTGTTGTGTTTTTACATTTTGAAATTTGAACAATCATTACGTAAACGTATTAATTACTTTATTGTGAAATAAAGCAGTGTTTCATTAATGAAAATATGTGACTTCTTACATTAATTAGTTGATTATTATTACATTTTTATATGTATAAATTTTATTTTTAAAAATAAAATAAAAAGAACTAAAGTCATTAATATGTAATTATTGTTTTATATATTATTTATAATTATTTACATCATACAAATTCGACGGTGTTTAAAAAATTATTACTTTTTGTGAGATGTTAAGTAAAGACAAAGACAGTGAAATGGATGGATTGTCAAAAGAAGCCCGATTTTGCGTGTAAAAGATAAACTATGGTTTCAATGTCTGAAGAAACTGAAACGAGGTCACTGAAGAAATGCTGAAGACCATGCATGCTGCCCAAATGTAAAAGTAGTATATTTTTGCAAAAGTGGGGGTTTTTTCGGAGGAGTTTAAGTTTTGATTTTTGAAAGAATTATGATACCAATTACAGTGTATGGCTTCTCTTTTTTTTACTGCACGGTACAAATAGAAAGTAAAATTATATGATTAGTGTAAGTTAAAATATTGCAAACTAAATAGTGAAATAACTTTCTCTTTCATTCCATCCGCATTTCACTTTTTACCGTCAATCCAGATGTGTGTAAAACAAAATTTAAGAGCGTCCACCGACAGATAAATAATGACGGTTCAGTAGAGTCACACTTACAGTTAAATAGGAATGGTTCAAAGACTTAAAATAAATTTAAAAATAATATTTTTTATAAAATAAATTATTAAAAATATCATGTTGAATAGTTATGATATTAGTGAAGAATTGTTGTTTATTAATTGTTAATTATGGTACTAATAAAAAGAATAATATTTATTTATAATGTTTTAATTAAAATTTATTTTTAAATATAATTTTAATATAATTTTTTTGAGATATATTAATATAAAAAAAGTTTTAAAACCCTTTTTGGAACCTAAAGGTCTTGCTTGTATTGCTTGCCCTATAGGTAGGTTTCTTCATCCTCTTCTTTTTCCTTTTGAATACTACATTATGATTCAAGAAAAAGATGATTGAATTTCGGTTGCCTGAGCTGCATGCAGTATAACTTGATCATTAGCCCTCTCAAGGATAATATATTTAAAATAAGAATAACGTGAAAATAAAAAAATTGTAACTTATTATTTTTTCAAACAATAGAGTGAAATCTTTGTTGGTTTTTATCACAAAATATTTAAATATTAGAATGACATTTTTATCCCATTTCATTATATTTTGATCCATTACATTATTACTAATCCAAGCATAACCTAAGTTTCTTGCCCTCTTTCCCCTTCTCTACTATCTTTTATATTCTTTTGTTACTTTATCAATCATATTTTCTATACTATGTGCAAGGATGTATCGACCAAATTTTTTGTTTTTTTAAAAAGAAAATCTTTTATTACGTTTTACAATCACGTTAGCCCTGAATAAGTTTAGTTGGATCATGAAGAATGAAACTTAATATAATGTTCCAAATTAACATGCTTAGGACACAAAAAGGCCGTAATTAAGAGATTTCCTTGTGTCATATAGATCCGGTGACAATGGTGTGGTTGGACAATAATGCCAGTGGAATTTGTACAACCGTACATGTGTAAACTTTTATGCCAGTTTTTCCTTATTGGTGTCATATCAAAGCATTCAGGACCAAGTGATAGTTATGAACGCGGTCAGCTCCATTTATAGATCTGTTTCCAACAACAAATCAATAATTGTAGGATTGGAACACTGCATCGTGTTTCACATTGGGAGTGTTTGTTAGCATCGTGTCTCCCCCTGAACCTCATATTTTGGATAAAAAGTAAGCGTTAGCAATCAATGCTATATAGTTCCAAATATTGTTTTGGAATAAACTACTACCAAGGCTAATTTTTTTTACTAAGTATTTTTATATTTTTATATTAAAGAATAGATAAACCAATTAATATTTCATACTATGGCGCAAATTGGTGTTGCCATGTTGCACGACTCAATTATATAGGATCCTTACATTTGAGTTGAAAGAAAGCAATAAAAAAAAAGAGAGAATGAAAAGTAAAATGAGGTAAGATTTATATTTTTATACTTTTAATTTAATTTTAAATTTTGATCTCAATTTTTTTATTTTATTTTATGTTATTTCTTTCCACTCTATTAAACACCTATAAAGACAATTGAAATATGTTGGTTCTTTTCGTATAAATTCTGCTATTCTTTAAACCTGCACAAGATCAAAAAACAAGAAAAACACAACAAGCAATACACAACAGAGCAAGAAGCAAAGATTTACGTGGTTCGGCAATGTGTCTACATCCACGAGAAAATGCAATTTCTCATCAACACATTGATCATGAAATTACAAGTTCAATACAAGTAGCAGCTAGCTTTGATCTTTCTTGGTTTCTCTCTTTCAAAACCTCTCTTAATCTCCTAGCTCCCTTTCTCTATTGAACTCTCTATTTTTCTGCAATTTTTTTAGCTTCTCTGTTTTTCAGCCACTCTCCAAAAACCACCACACACTGCATTACATGATCAAGAATATATAAATACACTCTAAAAGCTAGTCCTAAGAATAAAGGCTATACATTGGTGCCAAAACCAATTCAGTTATAATAACTGAAAACAGTTACGACAGCACCACTTTAAAGCTTTCTCACTTGTGCCAATTGTGATTTTGAGTCACACACCACAAATCTCCACCTTGACTCCAAATCAGCAAGTGTCTACCTTGTGATTTAGGGCTGCACTTCTACCAATCTGCTTTAGGCATCTTCAAAATTTATCAAGTCCAAGCAGTGCTTGAATTTGACACTAGATAGAGACTTTGCGAACATATCAGCCAGGTTTTCTTCTGTTGAAACCTTCTCCACCTTCACCTTCTTAGATTCAATCACATCTTTGATGAAGTGTAGTTTCACATCTATCTGCTTTGTCCTCTCATGGTACATTTGGTGATTTGCTAAGTGAATGGCACTTTGACTGTCACAATTCATTGTGACACAAGCTTGTGCTATTCCAAGTTCATTTACCATACCTTTAAGCCAGATTGCTTCCTTCACTCCTTCAGCTAGGGCCATGTATTTTGCTTCAGTTGTTGAAAGAGCAACAACTGATTGTTGATTTGCTTTCCAACTGATTGTTGTACCAAACAAAGTAAACACATATCCTGTTAAGGACTTCCTTGTGTCTACATTTCCTGCAAAATCTGCATCTACATAGCCTGTGACTGCTACTTCGTGTGTTGTCTTCTTGTACCTTAAACCAACTTTCCAAGATCCATTTAGATACCTTAGTGTCCACTTCACAACTTCCCAATGTGCGCTGCCAGGATCTCCCATGAATCTGCTTATAATACTTACAACATGAGCCAAGTCAGGTCTGCTGCAAACCATTCCATACATTATGCTTCCAACACTGCTAGCATAGGGTGTTTGATCCATTTTAGACCTTTCTTCAGCTGTTTCTGGTGCTTGAATGACAGATAGCTTTGTATGATGACCAAGTGGTGTCGTAACAGGTTTTCTTTGATGCATCCTAAACCTTTCCACCACTTTCCTGAGGTAATTGCTTTGAGATAGGAATAGTTCACCCTTTGCTCTATCCCTATGAATATCAATCTCGAGTATCCTTCTAGCTGACCCTAGATCTTTCATCTCAAATTCTGTATTCAAGCTTTCTTTGAGTTGCCTAATCTCCTCCTTGTTGGCACTTGCTATGAGGATGTCATCCACATACAAGAGAAGGTAAAGAACACACACTTTCCCCTTTTTCAGGATATATACACAACTGTCATATCTGTTTCTAATGAAGCCATATCTGATCAAGAACTCATCAAATTTCAGGTACCACATAGGAGGACTTTGCTTCAGTCTATACAAAGATTTTTTCAGCAAACACACCTTGTTTTCCCCTTCTTCAAAACCTTCAGGCTAGTTCATGTAAATGGTTTCCTTCAGATTTCCATGGAGAAAAGCTATTTTAACATCCAGTTGTTCAAGTTCCAAATCATATTGATTTACCAGATCAAGTATGATTCTTATTGAGAAATGCTTCACAACTAGTGAAAAAATCTCATTGTAATCAATTCCTTCAACCTGTGTAAAGCCTTTTGCTACCAATCTTGCCTTGAATCTAGGCCTTTCTACTCCTGAAATACCTTCTTTCTTCTTGAAAATCCACTTACATCCAATAGCCTTCTGCTTCTTGGGTTGATCCCCAAGTATCCAGGTCTTGTTCTTTCTCAAAGATTTCATTTCTTCACTCATTGCCTGAAGCCACAGCTGGCTGTCTTCACTTTCAATTGCTTCCCTCCAGGTCTTTGGTTCTGAATTTTGAATCTCCTCAGCAACACTCAAGGCATAGCAAATAATATCAGCATGACCATACCTCTTTGGAGGCTTTATCACCCTTTTTTCTCTATCTCTAGTCAATTGATAATTGGACAAGTCATGCTGAGTGACCAGTTCTTCATTATCTTCAGCTTCTCCTTGATCAGTGTGATCAATGGCATCTCCACTGCCATGATCTAAAATCTCATAATGCTCTACCTCAAACTTAGTATTCTCATTACTTGAGTTGTTATCCTTTTGCTCCTTACTTAGTATTGACATTCTGCTCTCATCAAAGGTTACATCTCTGCTGATGATGCATCTTGTCTCACCCGGTTTCAATTTCCACAGCTTGTTCCCTTTAACTCCTTCAGGATAGCCAATGAAAACACACTTTGCAGCCCTTGCATCCAGCTTTCCTTGTTTAACATGAGCAAAGGCCAGCGATCCAAACACCTTTAATTTTGAATAATCAGGTGGTTCACCACTCCAAGCTTCCATTGGTGTCTTGAAATCTAAGGCTGATGAAGTATTAATCAAATATGCTGTTGTGTTTGCAGCTTCTCCCCAAAAGGTCTTTGACAGTCTTGCACTTAGCAGCATGCACCTCACTCTTTCCAAAATGGTCCTATTCATTCTTTCTGCCAAACCATTCTGTTGTGGAGTGTGAGGGACTGTTTTATGCCTTTTGATGCCTATTTTCTTGCAAAACTCATTGAACTGCTCTGAAACAAACTCCAGGCCATTGTCAGTCCTTAAAACTTTTAATTTTGTACCAAGTTGATTTCCAACAAGAGTATGCCATTCTCTGAATTTTTGAAAAGCTTCTGACTTATTTTTCAAAACATACAGCCATACTCTTCTTGAGAAATCATCTATGATGGTGAGAAAGTATGAGCTTCCACCATGAGTTTTCACTCTAGATGGTCCCCATAAATCTGAATGCACATACTCAAAAGGCCTAGATGAAACATGAATACCCATGCCAAAGCTTATTCTATGTGATTTACGAAGCACACAATGGTCACAAAATTCAAGTTTATCTAGTTTATCATCACCTAATAGATTTTGTTTCTCAAGTTCATGTAATCCTCTTTCACTAACATGACCTAATCTCAAATGCTAAAGTTTTGTTTTATCAATCAAAGTATTACTAGCTACCGATGCATGTCCAACAATAGTGGAACCTTCAAGAATAAACAAGCCATTACTTTTATTCTTGTTACCCTTGGCAATGACTAAAGATCCATTTGAAATCTTAAGAACACCATTTAAAATTCTAGTTGAATATCCTAGATCATCAAACATGTTTATGGAAATAAGATTTCTTTTGAGTTCTGGAATGTACCTTACATTTTTCAGTAGATACGCTCTACTATCAAGCATCTTCAATCTCACAGTTACAATGCCTTGTACCTTGCAGGGGTAGTTGTCTCCTAGCAGTACAGCTCCTGCTGGTTTCAGTTCTAAGGTTTCAAAATAGTCCTTTCTTAGGCTGTTGTGATATGAGCATCCAGAATCCATAATCCATTCTGTTTGTGTTTTGGTATTAGAAGCTACTAAAACACCTGCACTCTCATAACCTTCAGAGGCTTCAACATTGTCAGCAGAGTCCAAAGATCCTTTCTTGATCTTGTCTGGGCAGTCTTTCTTGAAATGACCAGTTTTGTGACAATTAAAGCATTTGAACTTTGTTTTCTGGCCATTCTTTGAATCCCTTGACCTTAATCTGGACTTCTTTCCTCTTGTTCCCTTCTTTTCACTCCTTCCCCTTGAAATATCCAGGCTTTCACCATTATCCTCAGATTTGGAGTCTTGCTGTTTTTGCATCTCCTTGGTCCTTATTGAGGTCTGAACTTCTTCTAGGGTAATGTCTTGATCTTTGCCATAAAGAATTGCATCCTTGAAATATTAAAAGGATTTTGGTAAGGAATTCAGAAGCAAAAGAGCTTTATCCTCCTCTTCAAGCTTTACTTTAATATTTTCCAAATCATCAAGAATCTTGTTGAAATCAGCCAATTGTTCAGTGGCTGTTCTTGACTCTGTCATCTTGAAGGTGTACAGTTGTTGCTTCAAGCATAGCCGATTTGCAAGGGACTTTGTCATATACAATGACTCCAGTTTCAGCCACATTGAGGTTGTTGTCTTTTCTCTTGCAACTTCTCTTAAAGCTTTATATCTAAGGCATAGAATGATTGCACTTCTGATTTTAGCAATCATCTCTGATTTCTTCTTTGAGCTTAGAGATTCAGACATCCTTTCTTCTCCTTTAAGAGCTTCTACACAGCCATGTTGAATCAAGATTGCTTCCATCTTGATTTCCATAACCCGAAGCCATTTTCCCCTGAAAACTTCTCAATATCGTACTTTGTTGTTCCCATCTTTCTTGATCTTGACCTCCCCACAGACGGCGCCACTTGTTGGTTCTTTTCGTATAAATTCTGCTATACTTTAAACCTGCACAAGATCAAAAAACAAGAAAAACACAGCAAGCAATACACAGCAAAGCAAGAAGCAAAGATTTACGTGGTTCGGCAATGTGCCTACATCCACGGGAAAGTGCAGCTCCTCATCATCACATTGATCATGAAATTACTAGTTCAATACAAGCAGCAGCTAGCTTTGATCTTTCTTGGTTTCTCTCTTTCAAAACCTCTCTCAATCTCCTAGCTCCCTTTCTCTATTGAACTCTTTGTTTTTCTACAGTTTTTTTAGCTTCTCTGTTTTGCAGCCACTCTCCAAAAATCACCACACTACATTACATGATCAAGAATATATATATACACTCTAAAAGCTAGTCCTAGGAACAAAGGCAATACATTGGTGCCAAAATCAATTCAGTTATAATAACTGAAAACAGTTATGACAACATCACTTTAAAGCCTTCTCACTTGTGCCAATTGTGATTTTGAGTCACACATCACAAAATATTTAGACAAGTATGAATTGGTCCTTGCTTGATGCCAAAATTAATTATTTGGTGCTATATATGTATATATAGTTACAGCACTGTACATCTTAGCATGTGAAACAGAAGCTCAATGAATGCCTATGTCAGAACTGCTAAATACATGATGGGTGTACATAATGAATTATAAGTATTGATATTTTCTCATGTTTGATAGAGCATATGCAGCAAGCACATCTAGGAAATATGGCTGAGAATCCAATTCGTGTAACGATGATTCCATGGTCTGCCTTTGGCCACTTGATACCATTTTTCAAACTTTCCATAGCCTTAGCCAAAGCTGGTGTTCATGTCTCCTTCATTTCCACTCCCAAAAACATTCAAAGGCTTCCCAAAATTCCTTCGACTTTATCTCATTTGGTTCATTTTGTGGAACTTCCTTTACCATCATTGGACAATGATATCTTGCCAGAAGGTGCTGAGGCCACCCTGGACATTCCATTTGAAAAACATGAGTACTTGAAGGCAGCATATGATAAGCTCCAAGATGCTGTGAAGCAATTTGTGGCCAATCAGTTACCAGATTGGATAATCTGTGATTTTAATCCTCACTGGGTGGTAGACATTGCCCAAGAGTTTCAGGTAAAGTTAATCTTGTTTGTTATTATATCTGCTACTGGAGCAACATTCATAGGACCACCAGGTACAAGGACAGGTCCCTTATCTCCAGAAAGTCTAACAGCTCCACCAGAATGGGTGACATTTCCATCTTCAGTGGCTTTTCGAAAACACGAGGCAATACATTTCTGTGCTGGTTCCTACAAGGTAAGTTCTTCCGGGGTAAGTGATTTCGAAAGGATTATAAAGTTACATGGTGCCTCTAAAGCTGTGTTATTTCGTAGCTGCTACGAGATTGAAGGAGAATATCTGAATGCATTTCAGAAACTAGTTGAGAAGCCTGTGATTCCAATTGGTTTATTGCCTGTAGAGAGACAAGTTGTTGATGGGTGTAGTGATACCATATTTGAGTGGCTTGATAAACAAGCATCAAAATCAGTTGTGTTTGTGGGGTTTGGCAGTGAGTTAAAGCTGAGCAAGGATCAAGTTTTTGAGATAGCTTATGGACTTGAGGAATCTCAATTGCCGTTTTTATGGGCACTGAGAAAACCAAGTTGGGAAAGCAATGATGAATATTCTCTACCTGTTGGTTTTATTGAAAGGACTTCTAACAGAGGAAGTGTTTGTAAGGGATGGATACCACAACTGGAAATATTGGCACATTCATCTATTGGAGGATCTTTGTTTCACTCTGGCTTGGGTTCTGTCATTGAAAACCTTCAGTTTGGGCATACACTTGTTGTATTACCCTTCAATATAGATCAACCTCTTATTGCAAGGTTTTTGGTGGAAAAGGGACTAGCCATTGAAGTGAAAAGAAATGAAGATGGGTCATTCACTAGAAATGACATTGCCGCATCCCTTAGACAAGCCATGGTATTGGAGGAAGGAAAGAAGATCAGAAATAATACAAGAGAAGCTGCTGCAATTGTAGGAAACTTGAAGCTGCACCAGGATCACTACGTAGCTGCATTTGTTCAGTTTCTTAAGAATGGAATCTGGAAACCAATATGATGTTGAAGACGATCATTACTGTGTCTTATTTTAGGTTTATCATCAGTTTGTTGAATAAAGTCCTACTCTTTAAGGACGACTGGGACGCGCATAAATGGATTTGGATTTTTCTTATTCATGTATTCACCCCGTTAAGTCGTGGTCAAATAATTGCATCTGTTTTGTATCTTGTAAGGGTAATTAAAGCTAACTCTTGTTTTTGAATTCAATAAGACATTCTCTCTGAAAAATCCGTGAGGCACTGTGGTGTTTTTACATTTTGAAATTTGAACAATCATTATGTAAACGTATTAATTACTTCATTGGCTAGTAGTTTTTGTGAGCTTTTCTTCTATTATTTTCGTTTTATGCATGTGGAGTCCTAAGTCCTAAATGCTTTGATAGGATACTAAGGAACAACTGCTTAAAGGTTAAACAAGCAAAAATATATTTGGAAAACTCTTATTAACTCTAGATTTGAAGTAGAGTAATCATTGGATTTTAGATCTAGGAATGAGTTTAGATTCAATGATCTCTCTATTAATGTTTGTGCTTAGAGAAAATGGGGGGGTGGGGGGGATTTGATCTCAATATTCTAAGGGATTGGGGATTGATGAATTTGTGTGCATTGAGGTATATTAAAATGAGTATACGAGTTGAGTTTGATAATTGTTATGTGTTGATTATACATGTGGACGGATGTTTCATGAAGTCCAATCCCCACAACATTAGTCATATTGATTGTTATCCGTTTTATCACATACTACATGTTCGATAAAAATCCTTAAATCTTTTGTTCTTGATTCCGCTTTTGTTGCATTATCTATTAATTAGTGTTAGTTTTCCAATCAAAATTGTCATTGAAACTCTATTATTTTATTCTTTAGCCTTAGTTGATAAATTTTGAACAAGTACGTGTTTGATATTACACAAGTCCTTTGAGAAAAAAATATTTGAACTTTTCATTTTATGCTATTTATTTGTATGATTTAATACGTTTGTCAAATATACTGAACAATTTAGCATCATAAACTTTTGAACCAGCTGTTTCTGAGCATCATATCAAAGCATTTAGGACCAAGTCATGATAAGGAGTTAAGATCCACGCAAAATGAAAATAATAGCAGAAAAGCTCACTCACAACTAGCCAATTCAGCAATACATTTACATTAGTGATTGTTCACATTACTTATGCTAACTCTTCAACTTCATATTTGTTTCCAGATTCAATTTTAAGAAACTGAACAAATGCAGCTATGCAATGATCCTGGTCCAGCTTCAAGTTTCCTACAATTGCAGCAGTTTCTCTTGTATTAATTATGATCTTCTTTCCTACCATGGATTCTCTAAGGGATGTGGCAATGTCATTTCTAGTGAATGACCCATCTTCATTACTTTTCACTTCAATGGCTAGTCCCTTTTCCACCAAAAACCTTGCATTAAGAGGTTGATCCAAAATAAAGGGTAATAAAACTAGCTAGGCTATGACCAAACTGTAGGGTTTCAATGATAGAGGCCTAACCAGAGTGAAAAAAAGACCCTCCAATAGATGGTTGTTTGATTCTTACATATATAAATAGACGGATTGATGTCAATATTTTTTTGTTCTAGTTATTAGGCAGAGTATTGTTATAAAAGGTTAATAGTTTTTTAATAAGTAATAATAAAAAAACAAGCAAAATTAGATCCTATTATACAAGACGCCAATGACATTTGCGAGCAAGACCTGAAACAATTGAGAAGGCTGGTCATTAGAAGCACAAACACTTTCCTCGCAACAATTATGCTGAAGCTGAACATCCCAAGCAAGAGTTTAATAGTTTAAAATAGTTTTAGATTTTTAACCAATAAAAATTATAGTTTTGGAACCTCATGTATGAATATCATAGATTTAAATGTTAAGAATCAACTCAGGAAATTATATTAAATTTGTTATTTGATTTTTTTTTCTTTTTGGATTTTTTAAGGAAGGATGTAAAATTTTCAAATTTTTTTAATATAAATCGAATTATATGACTAATTAGTGATGTCTTAACCAGATATCACCAATTTAATTTGTAATCATAAAAATCTTTTATAAAAGTATAATAAATCATAACATTTTTATGATGTCTTTTAAAAATTCAGAATTTTTTTATCAATCTTTTAAAATTTTAATGAAATATATCCAAAATGATGGAGTGAATAGGCATTTTGGTCCCTGTGTCATTTTGTAAATTAGTCTCTATCCTATTGAAATGTAAAAAATAGTTTATATCTTTGTATAAGTGTTGCAAGATAGTTTTTGTCGTTAAATTTGAAAGTACGATCGTTAGTGAGAGACATTGTTGGCAATTATAGTGGCACAAAGACTATGCAACGTGACACTAAAGTCTGTGTTTATAAAGCTTCTTCTGGTTACTTGCTTCTTCTTCCTCAAATTAGGGTTTATCAAGCTTTTGTCCTCTGAATTCCCTTCTTGTTCTTAAGTGTGTTCCTCAAATTAGGGTTTGTAAAACTTCTCTCGTCTGTAAAGATTCTACCCTTTGCTTCTTCTTCTTCACTTGATTTCTCCATGTCTGCAAGTGACAGTTCTTCTACATTTTCTGGTAGAACCATTCGCCAATGCCACCATGGAAGACATGCAACTATTCGAACGACAAGAACAAGGAGGAACGTAGGAAGGTTATTCTATATTTGTGCATTGCTCCAAACAGACCCAAAAAACTATCAATTTTTTCAATGGGTTGAAGAAGAAAATCAAGTTTCTAATCCTTCTTCTGTCACACAAGAATCAATGATAGTGACTGATTTGAACCTACAAATTGAAGCTTTGCAGAAGAAAATGAGAAATTTAACAAACATTATGTTGTTAGGTTTTTCATTTTTAATTATAATGTTAGTTTAAGGGGGAATGTATTTTAGGAAAAATTTGTAGTAGCATCTTCTGATATTATAATTGTTGTTTTGTTGAAGAATTTGTAGCAGGAAAAAATGTGTTGCTATTGTCAACTACTTTGCAGCTCCTCAAGTTTTTTATTTGAAATTTGATTTTGGTTTATCTACTGTCAATTACTTTACAGAACAATAGAATGATCCTCAACTTGATCAAATATCATATAATTGGTTACTGGTGTTGATTGCGTGAGTAATTGTCATATTTTCTAATTATAATGCTTGTTGGCATTTTTTATTGACAACCATTAGAAATTTGAGTTAATTTGGCCTCATTAGCATTTTTCTTGTTGTTGTTCCCTTGTCATTAGGTTGTTCATTAACCCCATTTATCATAAGTGTTCAAGTAATAAAGCACATAATTCCAATTGTATAGCTTGTTGAAGTTAGTGAAGTAGTAAATGTCTGAGAAATTGAAAAACCAATGAGGGAAAAAGAAAAGCAATAAAAGTAATGATCATTCATTGTTCTCTCTCTAATTCGAAGTTGAAATACATGAAACTCCAACTCCAAAATAATATGTAAATTATAAGAGAAAGAGTAGAAATAAAATATTAAATCATGTGATCATTTAACACTTCCTAAACCAGAGAACTAACATAGCTCAACCATAATTTCATTTCACATATCAAAGCATGTTAGTTACAAGCAATCTTTCTGCACGACAAGCTTTCACAACATAAACCAAAATAAATAAGTCAAATTTTAATTGATAAGTACCATAATGACTAACTTTATATATATATATATATATATATATATATATATATATATATATATATATATATATATATATTACACATTATAATTATTAAATGTTATAATATATATTTTATTGTGGAGTAAAGCAGTGTTATAATATATATAAGTACCATAATGACTTCCTCCATTCATTAGTTGATTATTATTACATTTTTTATATTTATAAATTTTATTTTTAAAAATAAAATAAAAAGAACTAAAGTCATTAATTTGTAATTATTGTTTTATTTATTATTTATAATTATTTACATCATACAAATTCGACGGTGTTTAAAAAATTATTACTTTTTGTGAGATGTTAAGTTAAAGTGAAGACAAAGACAAAGTGTGAAATGCATGGATTGTCAAAAGAAGCCCGATTTTGCGTGTAAAAGATAAACTAAGTCATTATGGTTTCAAAGTGTGAAGAAACTGAAACGAGGTCACTGAAGAAATGCTGAAGACCATGCATGCTGGCCAAATGTAGGATTGGAACACTGCAACGTGTTTCACCATGGATAAAAAGTAACCGATAGCAATCAATGCTATATAGTACCTAATATTGTTTTGGAATAAACTACTGCCCAAGGCTAAGTTTTTTACAAAGTATTTTTATATTAAAGAATAGATAAACCAATTAATATTTCATACTATGGCGCAAATTGGTGTTGCCATGTTGCACGACTCAATTATATAGGATCCTTACATTTGAGTTGAAAGAAAGCAATAAAAAAAAAAAGAGAGAATGAAAAGTAAAATGAGGTAAGATTTATATTTTTATACTTTTAATTTAATTTTAAATTTTGATCTCAATTTTTTATTTTTTTTTATTTCTTTCCACTCTATTAAACTCCTATAAAGACAGTTGAAATATTTAGACAAGTATGAATTGGTCCTTGCTTGATGCCAAGATTAATTATTTGGTACAATATATGTATATATAGTTACAGCACTGTACATCTTAGAAAGTGAAACAGGAAGCTCAATGAATGCCTATAAATAAATGATGGGTGTACATAATGAATTATAAGTATTGATATTTTCTCATGTTTGATAGAGCATATGCAGCAAGCACATCTAGGAAATATGGCTGAGAATCCGATTCGTGTAACGATGATTCCATGGTCTGCCTTTGGCCACTTGATACCATTTTTCAAACTTTCCATAGCCTTAGCCAAAGCTGGTGTTCATGTCTCCTTCATATCCACTCCCAAAAACATTCAAAGGCTTCCCAAAATTCCTTCGACTTTATCTCATTTGGTTCATTTTGTGGAACTTCCTTTACCATCATTGGACAATGATATCTTGCCAGAAGGTGCTGAGGCCACCGTGGACATTCCATTTGAAAAGCATGAGTACTTAAAGGCAGCATTTGATAAGCTCCAAGATGCTGTGAAGCAATTTGTAGCCAATCAGTTACCAGATTGGATAATCTGTGATTTCAATCCTCACTGGGTTGTAGACATTGCCCAAGAGTTTCAGGTAAAGTTAATCTTATTTTCTATTTTATCTGCTACAGGAACAACATTCATAGGACCACCAGGTACAAGGGCAGGTCACTTATCTCCAGAAAGTCTAACAGCTCCACCAGAATGGGTGACATTTCCATCTTCAGTGGCTTTTCGAATACACGAGGCAATACATTTCTGTGCTGGATTCGACAAGGTAAATTCTTCCGGGGTAAGTGATTTCGAAAGGGTTATAAAGATACATGATGCCTCTAAAGCTGTGATATTTCGTAGCTGCTACGAGATTGAAGGAGAATATCTGAATGCATATCAGAAACTATTTGAGAAGCCTATGATTCCAATCGGTTTATTGCCTGTAGAGAGAGGAGTTGTTGATGGGTGTAGTGATAACATATTTGAGTGGCTTGATAAACAAGCATCAAAATCAGTTGTGTTTGTGGGGTTTGGCAGTGAGTTAAAGCTGAGCAAGGATCAAGTTTTTGAGATAGCTTATGGACTTGAGGAATCTCAATTGCCGTTTTTATGGGCACTGAGAAAACCAAGTTGGGAAAGCAATGATGGGTATTCTCTACCTGTTGGTTTTATTGAAAGGACATCTAACAGAGGAAGAGTTTGTAAGGGATGGATACCACAACTAGAAATATTGGCACATTCATCTATTGGAGGATCTTTGTTTCACTCTGGCTGGGGTTCTGTCATTGAAAACCTTCAGTTTGGGAATACACTTGTTTTATTACCCTTTAATATAGAGCAACCTCTTAATGCAAGGTTTTTGGTGGAAAAGGGATTAGCCATTGAAGTGAAAAGAAATGAAGATGGGTCATTCACTAGAAATGACATTGCCGCATCCCTTAGACAAGCCATGGTATTGGAGGAAGGAAAGAAGATCAGAAATAATACAAGAGAAGCTGCTGCAATTGTAGGAAACTTGAAGCTGCACCAGGATCACTACGTAGCTGCATTTGTACAGTTTCTTAAGAATGGAATCAGGAAACCAATATGATGTTGAAGAGGATCATTACTGTGTCTTATTTTAGGTTTATCATCAGTTTGTTGAATAAAGTCCTACTCTTTAAGTCGAGGTTCAATAATTGCATTTCTATCTTGTAAGGGTAACTAAAGCCAACTCCTGTTTTTGAATTCAATAAGACACTCTCTCTGAAATATCCGTGAGGCACTGTTGTGTTTTTACATTTTTAAATTTGAACAATCATTACGTAAACGTATTAATTACTTTATTGTGAAATAAAGCAGTGTTTCATTAATGAAAATATGTGACTTCTTACATTAATTAGTTGATTATTATTACATTTTTATATTTATAAATTTTATTTTTAAAAATAAAATAAAAAGAACTAAAGTCATTAATACGTAATTATTGTTTTATTTATTATTTATAATTATTTACATCATACAAATTCGACGGTGTTTAAAAAATTATTACTTTTTGTGAGATGTTAAGTAAAGACAAAGACAGTGAAATGGATGGATTGTCAAAAGAAGCCCGATTTTGCGTGTAAAAGATAAACTATGGTTTCAATGTCTGAAGAAACTGAAACGAGGTCACTGAAGAAATGCTGAAGACCATGCATGCTGCCCAAATGTAAAAGTAGTATATTTTTGCAAGAGTGGGGGTTTTTTCGGAGGAGTTTAAGTTTTGATTTTTGAAAGAATTATGATACCAATTACAGTGTATGGCTTTTTTTGTTTTACTGCACGGTACAAATAGAAAGTAAAATTATATGATTAGTGTAAGTTAAAATATTACAAACATAGCCTTAGAGGTAGGGGTGTGTGAAGCAAAATTCAACAGCGTCACACTCACACTTAAATAGGGACGAACAAACAACTCAATGACTTGATAAATCTAAATAAATTTAAGAATAACATATTTTATTTATTTATGAAATAATTTATTAAAATTATCATGGTTGAATAATTATGATATTGATTAATAGTTGTTGTTTATTAATTGTTATTTACGATAATGATATAAAAATTAACACTTATTTATAATGTTTTAATTAAAATTTATTTTTAAATATAATTTTACCATAAATTTTTTTTGAGATATATTAATACTAAAAAGATATTTTAAACTTTTTTTGAAACCTAAAGCTCTTGGTTGCACGGCTTTAAACTTAAGCCGGCCCGAGGTAAGTTTCTTGATCCTCTTCTTTTTCCTTTTGAAT
Organism: Glycine max; assembly: GCF_000004515.6. Lineage (NCBI taxonomy): Eukaryota > Viridiplantae > Streptophyta > Magnoliopsida > Fabales > Fabaceae > Glycine > Glycine max. Next base: position 5,906,518 of record NC_038243.2, on the reverse strand, counting down.
ACTACATTATGATTCTAAAAAAAGATGACTGAATTTCTGTTGCTTGAGCTGCATGCAGATCATTAGCCCTCAAAAGGATAATATATTTAAAATAAGAATAACGTGAAAATAAAAAATTGTAACTTATTATTTTTTCAAACAATAGAATGAAATCTTTGTTGGTTTTTATCATAAAATATTTAAATATTAGAATGACATTTTTATCCCATTTCATTATATTATGATCCATTACATTATTACTAATTCAAGTATAGTCTAATTTTCTTGCCCTCTCTCCCCTTCTCTACTACCTTCTATATTCTTTTGTTACTTTATCAATAATATTTTCTATACTATGTACAAGGATGTATTGAGCAAATTTTCTGTTAGGTTTTATAATCACGTTAGCCCTAAGTAAGTTTATTCGGATCATGAAGAATGAAACTTAATATAATGTTTAGATATATAAGTTGCATCCAAAGAACGAATCAGGCGTGTGAGACTTTCTAACATTCCCCTTCATAGATGTCGCTGATATAGGCGAGGTGCCAATATAGGCGAGAACTATGATGGACTGCCGATAGGCAAGAACTAAGATGGGCTATAAGCTCTAATACCATGTTAGATTTTAACTTAAAATTAATTGACACTAAGTGAAGTTGTCCAATAAATATATAAACTGCACACTAAGAACTGATATTACACAAGTTCTTTAAAAAAAAAAAATTTGAACTTTTCATTTTATGCTACTTGTATGATTTAATACGTTTGTCAAATATACTGAACAATTTAGCATCATAAACTTTTGAACTAGCTGTTTCTGAGCATCATATCAAAGCATTTTGGACCAAGTCATGATAAGGAGTTAAGATTCACGCAAAATGAAAATAATAGCAGAAAAGCTCACTCACAACTAGCCAATTCAGTAATACATTTACATTAGTGATTGTTCACATTACTTATGCTAACTCTTCAACTTCATATTTGTTTCCAGATTCAATTTTAAGAAACTGAACAAATGTAGCTATGCAACGATCCTGGTGCAGCTTCAGGTTTCCTACAATTGCAGCAGGTTCTCTTGTATTAATTCTGATCTTCTTTCCTACCATGGATTGTCTAAGGGATGTGGCAATGTCATTTCTAGTGAATGACCCATCTTCATTACTTTTCACTTCAATGGCTAGTCCCTTTTCCACCAAAAACCTTGCATTAAGAGGTTGATCCAAAATAAAGGGTAATAAAACTAGCTAGGCTATGACCAAACTGTAGGGTTTCAATGATAGAGCCATAACCAGAGTGAAACAAAGACCCTCCAATAGATGGTTGTTCGATTCTTACATATATAAAATAGACGGTTCCATGTCAATATTTTTTTGTTCTAATTATTAGACAGAGTATTGTTATAAAAGTTTAATAATTTTTAATAAGTGGTAATAAAAAAACAAGCAAAATTAGATCCAGTATACAAGACGCCAATAACATCTGCGAGTAAGACCTGAAACAACTGAGAAGGCTGGTGGTAAATTTATGTTAGAGGGTTTTTTTTTATAAATCATTTATGTAATATGGTCTGTTTTAAAAGTTTTTACGAAGGGGATCTGTTTTGCATGGAAGTTGCCAGTGTGATTGGCAATGAAAAGGAACGAGTTTGGTGACGTGGCCATCCCACCATTCTTGCTGGCGAGTCTGGTGACATGGAGTGTATCGTCATTGCTGCTGGCGAGTCTAAGTGTAGGGTCATCGATCTCTGATGCTGAATTTCTTTGGGATTCTTGCCCTTTTCAAATTACTTGATTTACTTTCCTTGTTTTTGCTGATGGCATGGGAAGAATAGCTTTGTCAACGGATTCTTGTCCTTTTCAAATTTCTTTGGGATTCTTGCCCTTTTTCAAATTACTTGATTTTCTTTTCTTTTTTTTCCTTTCTTACGGATAAAAAGACTGCGGATCATCAAATTTTTATTTATTTTTAATTATGTTGTTGATAAAAAAAACCTGTTTAGTTACTTTTTAATCAGATTTTTTTTTCAATTATATTTTTTATCTAGAAAATCAAACCTAAAACTTTATTTAGGAAAATTAAATTTAGAATTACTCATATTATTATCAGATCTTTATTGATTTACATAATAAAAAGTTACACTTAAAAATATATTTTTCATATCAATAATATATGTTTTTTATCAGCTTATTATTTATTTTATTTTAATATCTGGCATTTTTTAACTTTTGTTTTTGATACTTGAGGTTAGTTTATGATTTAACAAATTTAGATTAACAAGAGATAAAAAAGTAGAACGTAAAAAAATGTCACTTAATAAAAAATTTTTTAAGCAATAGACTAAAAAAAGAATATATTAATAAAAAATATATTTAAGAAAAAAACAACAATATCCTTTAAAATATATACCACAGCAGAATTTTCCTGGGCTCGAAAATCAAGGCCCAACACGAAGGCTATCTCTGGGATGGAGGAACAGCCGGAGAGGCCATGGAGGCGACGGTGGTGGTGGTGAAGGGATGAAGCGTCAGCTAATGGCAGGACGACCACGTCAGTCTGTCTCGCCAACAACGATGGAGGGACTGTCCATGTCATCTCCTTTCTCGCTAATGGCAACGGCGGTTCCTTCTTATTATCAATGACACTGGTGGCTTCCATGTAAAATAGATCATTTTTGTAAAAAAATTTGAAACAGACCCTATTACGTAAATAATTTATTGAAAGAATCCTCTAACTTAAATTTGCCAAGACTGGTCATTAGAAGCACCAAACTTATGCTGAAGCTGAACATCCCAAGCAAGAGTTTAATAATTTAAAATAGTTTTAGATTTTTAACCAATAAAAATTATAGTTTTGGAACCTCGTGCATAAATATCATAGATTTTAATGTTAAGAATGAACTTGGGAAATTATATTAAATTTGTGGTTTTTTTTTGGATTTTTTTAAGGAAGGATGTAAAATTTTTAATTTTTTTTAATATAAATAGGATTATATGAACTAATTAGTGATGTCTTAATCAGATATCACTAATTTAATTTTTAATCATAAAAATATTTTATAAAATTATAATAAATCATAACATTTTTATGAAATCTTTTAAAAATTCAGAATTTTTTTTATCAATCTTTAAAAAAAAAATCATAAACTCATAAGTAAGGAGACAAGTCAGGTTCTAATAATATCAATTATCTTTTTTATTTCTGTTATCTTTTATGTTTTTTATGTTAATGTTTTGTATTTTAAATTTTTCAGTTTTCTTGTCTTTTATTTTTTCTTTAAATTTTTTATCTTTTCTTTTAAATTCTTACAAATTATTACACCTCCTTACGAGTTAACAATACTAAACGATGGTAACATCAGGATAATGCCATCGATTACCTAGCCTAAACTTCCCTGCAAAATCAGCTTTGGTTTTCTTCTGTCACTGCTCTAACCTTTAAACCTCTCTCATTCATTGTTCTTTCTCCACCGTCGAAAATCCCTAAGTTCCTGCTAGTTTCAACCTTCGAGTGCTCTCTGGAAGATTCGGTATCTCATACCGTTGGGTTCAAGTTCTCCCTCTTTGTTCTAGGTATTTAAAAATCAGGGCCTTTTATTCTGTATCGTAAAAACTCTTATGCCGCCGAGAAAATTTTATTCTTGCTTTAAATTTAAGCACTTTTCGGTAAAGGGGTTATTGATTTTGGTATCATTTTGGGTTTTGTGATTCAAGCTTGCTTTGGGAATCTAGCATACTCTTATTTGTTGAGTGTTAGAGGGTTTTTTCCATGTTTAATTTATATGCAATGGTTGTTTCTTGTATTGTTTGCATTTGATATTTTGATGTATCATTATTTTGTTATTATGTATGACGAGTTTTTGCCAGCCATGATCTGGTTTTGAGGTTTTCTTTTAGCATCATTTCTAAATGGTTGAGTACCCTCTAGGTAGTTACTTGGTGGTTGGTTGAACTTGAAACAGTAGCAAATTTTAGTTCCTTTGAGGTTAATTTTATGAAGATGGTACTTTGATTAATTAATCTTTCTTTTACCCCCTCCTAGTTTTAACTATCAAATTTTTCAAGGATCTTGTTTTGTTTGTATTTTTTGCTTGGCAAACAATGCTAGTTGGTGACCAGAATGTCTGAAAATGTGATGCAGTTTTGGGTCTTCGGGAGGAATCTATGGAGACACAATCAGATGGTAATGAGGACAACATAGCTGCCATTAAAAATATGAGGCAGCAGCTTGAAACTCGCATAGAGTCGCAACACAAGGCTCACATGGAGATGCTTGCTTCTATGCAAACTGTAATACCTAATCTTGTTTCATCCCTTGACCTTTCTCTCAAGGTTGTGTCTTCTTTCAACCGTCGTCCTTTTGCTCCTACACCTTCTCTGCCTCAGCCTGATCCAAAACTGAGTCCCAAAAAACCGGTTGAACTAACTCACCGTTTCAATGCGGAAACCTGTGCTGATGGCTCTATTGAGGCAAACTTGACAAATCCCAAGAATCAAAAGCCCAAAACATCTATGCATTCAAACTCAGCATTTCAAGTAGAGTCTGAGAAGGTTAGTCCATTAGCGGTGGTTCGATCAATGGTCACTGTTTGTCTATTAGGGCGAGTACCCTTCTCACCGATTGATTCTTCCACCGTGTCAAGGAAATTGGAAAATGATCAGATGGTGACACCAACAGAGAAGGCAGCACTTCAGGAACTTGGAGGGGATTCGGGGGCAACACTTGCAGTGGAGATAGCTTTAAGGGCAATGGCAGATGATAATGGTGGTGTTGAAGTGGAGGAGTTTGTGGTGAGTGGCAAGGCAAGAATTATGGTTTTAAATGTAGACCGGACTCGGCTTCTGAGAGAATTGCCAGAAAGTGTGCAGTATCAGCAACTTGAATCAAGTTCTGGAGATGGGAATGCGAATCAAAATCAAGTTCAGCATATCACTCATAGTGGTTCTAATGTGAATGGTAGTTTGCCTGGGATGGGAAGGCTAGTTCCGAGGCCAATGTCTGATATGTGGCCACCCCATGGGGACCCCCATATGTCAGCATTGCAGCCAATGTTTTCAGGAGGACCAAGGGGAGCTCCACCCAGAGTAATGGCTATGATGGGGGCACATAGAGGTATAAGTATTCCTTCAATGCATAGACTCCCATTGGGGCCAAATGCACCAGGGGGTAGTCCTAATGCAATGCCACAGAAGCCAAGAACTTATGAGGATGATATGAAGGATCTTGAGGCATTGTTGAATAAGAAATCATTTAGGGAGATGCAAAAATCTAAAACTGGTGAGGAGCTTTTGGACCTAATTCACCGACCAACTGCAAAGGAGACTGCTGTAGCTGCTAAGGTTCAAAGTCACTGCCTACTTTACTAGGCTTTTATCTAAAATTTCCTTTGTGATTGTCAGCTTTTAGTGCTATTTTGTACAGTTTAATCTAATCCAGCTTTTCTACAATGTATTGTTCAGTTCAAAACAAAAGGTGGTTCTCAGGTGAGGCAATACTGTGACTTACTGACAAAAGAGGATTGTCGACGTCAATCTGGTTCCTTTATAGCATGTGAAAAGGTTAGTTACAAGGACAGTATTATGCTGTTTTCCCATCTCTTGTGTTTCATTGCTAACTCTTGCAATGTCTGTTGGTTTAAATACTATGCTGATAATGTGGTTCTTTATGGAATCAAACCATGAATATTGGTGTTTACATTTTCTATTAGTCTTTCTTGGCATGCATTAATGTTCCTTTCCTTGGCAGGTTCATTTTAGACGGATCATTGCACCTCATACTGACATCAATTTAGGAGATTGTTCTTTTCTTGATACCTGCCGACACATGAAGGCATGATTTTTCCCTCTAACTTATTTTGAAATGATTTTCATTTTACTAATGTTTATTCTTATTTTGAGTTGCGTGTTATTCTTTTTATCCCTTGACAGACATGCAAGTATGTGCACTATGAGTATGACCCTACACCTGATGTGTCTCCAACAATGATGGGCGCCCCTCCTCCTCCAAAACCGCTAAAGCCTCAGCGTGCTGAATACTGTTCTGAAGTGGAACTTGGTGAACCACAATGGATCAACTGTGATATACGTAACTTTAGAATGGACATTTTAGGTCAATTTGGAGTAATAATGGCAGATCCACCATGGGACATTCACATGGAACTGCCTTATGGAACAATGGCTGATGATGAAATGCGCAGTCTTAATGTCCCTGCTTTGCAAACTGATGGTCTTATTTTTCTATGGGTCACTGGACGTGCAATGGAACTTGGGCGGGAATGGTATTGTGTTTGTATTTGATTATATGCTAATTGTTGTTTTGATAAAAAAAAAAAAAAATCTATCATCTGGTTAGCAGAGAAGTCTGCCTTTTGTTAATGTCATGTATTTGATTTCTATATCCATATGCTCCCTCCAGCTTGGACCTTTGGGGATATAAACGTGTTGAGGAGATCATTTGGGTCAAAACAAATCAACTTCAGCGAATAATCAGAACTGGGCGTACAGGTCACTGGCTCAATCACAGTAAGGAACATTGTCTTGTTGGAATAAAGGGCAATCCTGAAGTAAACAGGAACATTGACACTGATGTTATTGTTGCTGAGGTCCGGGAAACAAGTCGCAAACCAGATGAGGTTTGTATAATATTCGCTTAAGTTTTGATAGTTCATTATGCCCTTAAATGCTTTGACTGAATTTATCTCTAAAAACGGTGGTCAACAGTAGTCATGGATGTTGTATCTATAATTTTATATTTTGAAGGATATGTTATGTTTGCAGTTATTAAGTTTCTTTTTTATCCAAAAAATGGTGATTCATATTATAATAGGCTTGGCCTGTTGGCCAAGGGAAAAAATGTTTATTAATTAATAAAAGCCATCACATGCTCTTTTTTTCCATTTCCGTTTCTCATTGCTACTAAGCTTGCACATTCAATGATCTTGGGATGAAACCCCGTCCCTTGTGTGAAGAGGAAATAGTTTAATTACACCTAATAATAATTTTATTTTACTATTCCTGTTATTAAAATTAAATAATTCACATGCTTAACATTTTCAAAATTGTCAACATTTATTCTTGCAGATGTATCCTTTGCTGGAGAGGATAAGTCCAAGAACAAGAAAGCTAGAACTATTTGCTCGCATGCACAATACTCATGCAGGGTAGGTTTCTTGACTGGTGTATTTTCCTTTTGAGTTTTTCTTTCATGGTATTCTTGAAATAGTTTGTTGAGATTGAGTATAGTCTTAATATGAAATGGTTTTTGATGCTTTGTAAGTGGAGTTTACATGATAATTTTCTATAAATCAAATGCTTTCTTCTCATGTGGATTTGATTTCTTGGACTAAGAACCTAAACTGGTAGAACCATAGGCACTAGACAAGTAGTTGTAGGTTTAGGGACAAAAATTGTGGATAGAAATCATAGGCTGTTGGTGTTGTTCTTCGTTATTGATTAAGTTCTTCCTTGTTTTGCATCAGATGGATGTCTCTTGGTAATCAATTGAGTGGTGTAAGGTTGGTGGATGAGGGGCTGCGAGCAAGGTTTAAGGCTGCTTATCCAGATGTGGAGGTGCAGCCACTATCACCTCCCAGAGCTTCTGCTATGGAAGTAGACACTAGTATTGCTCCTCACACGAGGAGTCCATTTGCAGCCACTGAATCAGAGTCCACTTCGGCGCAGTTTGCGGAGCCTGCAGCCGCTCCAGAAAGTAACTTTGTTTCAGAGGAGAAATCAATGGCCATTGATGTGGACATTGGCTAAGTTTCCACTTTTGATCATGATTGGTAGGAGCAATGCCTTGATAAAGCTAAAGGGAAAACAGCATTTTGACCTTTGTACCATTGTTATTTTGTACTCTTTCACATTTCTTTTCTTTTTTTTTTCTTTTTTTAAAAAAAGATTAGAGTGACAAGGTATCTGGGAAAAGAATACAGGATGCTTTGTAAATTAAATAATTGTGTAATAGTCTCATTCTAGTTGTACTTGATTACATTTTTCTTTAATGTTGAAGCATCAATTTTGTTAATTTGTTATGTTTCTTGCAGTCTACTGATTTTGTAATCGCAGGTAAACCAAAGGAACTAAACCAGATAGATTCATGAAAAATTGAATGGAACATGTTATTTAATGAGTTCAAGAATGTTGAATCATAGTGGCCGCCCCCGTGTACCACGTTTCCTGTTCATACCTCGCCGATTAGTGTGCTTAGATAATTTTTTGGTAAATTAATTTTGATTAAAAATAAGTTTTTAAGTGAATTAATTTATATTTAGAAACATTATTTTTAAAATAAATTTGCTAAAAAATTTAGTGTGAATTATTGTTGATAGTGACACTGGCTTGTAGAGTTAAAAGCTTATTTCCTTCATTAATTTACACTCATCTTTTACGATTTTCAGGAACCAAATTGAACTTTTTTTCTAACATTGCAAAATAAAATAAAATCCTAACATAGACTAAATGGAGTCTAAAAACTAAAGAGTTAAATCGGTGAAACAAATGGAAAATAAGTTAGATGTAAGCCTATTTATCCACAAGGGAGTGGAGAAGGAGTTAATTATTCTCTAATACATTGGATATAGTGGTTAATGGTTGCTGCACAGAAGCTATAAGTTCCAAGCTTTTTTTTTTTACACCTATAAGTTTCCGATCTTAAGAGAGACAAACCACTGCTGTTTAGTTCGCTAGAAATAGCTAGAGATGAAGAAAGTGAAAATAGAAATGATATGGATAACAAAAATGATTTTTTAACCAATATATATTTATTCTCAATTCAATTCCTCATATTAACTTGTAATTCAAACCCTTATTGTATAAAGTTGATTTTATTTTATTTAATCCTTCCATCAGTAAACGTGATGAAATGCTTGCAATCCATTGAGACAGAATCAAAAAACAGATATAATGTATTTTTTTAATAAAAAAAAAATGAGCTAGCTGTGTAGCACAAAAAGCTCCATATAGAATCTAAAAACAAAGTTCGGAACAAAACATCAAAACCATCATCCCCCACATACCAAAAGTAACCCCACCCAACCAAATATAACATCACAATCATACAACAGAGCTTAACCACATATATCCCAATCAGTTCAATGTTGCTGAAGAAACCTTTAGCCCATTCCTCAAATATCGATTCCCTTCCCCAGATTGGATCGGCCGATTGAGGTTGACATAAAGATACAACTCCAAAAATAAAAGCACAATTAAAGCAGCATAGATTCCAATGTAATGAATCTAAAAAAGTAATTAACATATAACAAGTATAAAATTATGTCCTCATCCCTCAGTCACTGCATGTTGAATGTTGTTAAAAAAAATTATACATTGAATGTTAAATACGTCACATAATAATTAAGCTTTTCCTTTTTTACAATAAGTAATAAACTTTTTGTTACCCAGCTTTCAACCACTAAGCTGATCTTGTGAATTACATCACATAGTGAACATGCAATTTTCAATGTCATTCTCTTTAACGCTTTCTTTTTCTTTTCTCTCCCTCTCTCTTCCCAACCCTAACTTCCTAGGAATCTAACATTCTTTTTTGTGTTGTCTCTAAAATAATGTCGTTTTGAAAATATAACTTTTAAAACGACATCATTTTAAAAGAACAATATGGGGACAATAAAAAAAAATAACAAAGAAGTTAATTTCAGTTTCCTACCAGATTTGTGTAATCTATCAAGAAATCATGCATATATGCCAATCAATTCATATATGGATTGTATGAATCACATTGCATGTGTAATCTCCGGCACTTTTGTCTGGGATCGTTAACTTTGCGAATACAAAACACACGAGACTACATACATATATAATTAATTAAGGCATGCTGACGCTTGCTAAAGTAGAAACAACTAATACTCTTTAATTAAAACATTCATCCGGGACATAGCTACTTCTATTTCCAGACATTAATCATTTCATTTTCATATGATCGTTCACTCACTTTTTCTGTTGTCTCGTTCTTTAATTCTATCTACATATATATCATCATCAATCAAAGGACATTAAGATCCAAAGTTCAAAAAAAGTGCACGTGGCCAAGGATATCTAGCAAATCCTACTCACAAACCCCGAAGAAAATTTGCTATCTATCAGGAAGAAAAGGATATGATATAATTAATTTCAAAGCCAATCAAACTTCGGCTTCGCTCTTAGCTGAAGTTTACGTATCAAATGCATATGCTTTTAGATCGAACATATTCGCACGTACAGTACACTCTCATCGTACCATATATTGACATAATACATATCACATAATCAATTTTATTTTAAGAATATTATAGCAATTTAAACTTTAAAATGAGTTTTCGTTGAATAGTCTTGATTTTTTTATGACATAATACATATCACATAATCAATTTTATTTTAAGAATATTATAGCAATTTAAACTTTAAAATGAGTTTTCGTTGAATAGTCTTGATTTTTTTTATGGCTTTTATGGGTTATACGTTCCGACTCCGAACTAGGTCATGATGGAACTGGATTAAAATTTCTGAGTTTGAATTTAGACTTGAAAATTTTAAGTTTAAATCATATATTTCATCAAATAAATTTGAGTTAGGTTAGCTTATTTTGTCACTTATATAATGAATAAATTAAATTTATTACATTTTATTTTTTATATATAAGACAGCGACAAAATTTACACTTGAAGACTTTGTACAATCTTCTTAAATCTCCCACCACTATACCAACGGATGGGTTTTAAACACATTACATATAAAATACGGGTGAATCTGCGTGTGTATTATAATTGTTTATAGACCTACGTACTAAATCAAATCATTATGTTCGTATATTGCATTAGTTAAATTACTCGTTGATCATGGAGTACAATGAACAGGTTCCAAGTGCATGTAGAAGTATAAATATGTATTATTTCAAGCATACAATCAGCAAAATTTATAAGTTTGCATTTGTTCTTCTCTCTAGTTTCTCTGAGGGTTTGTGTAAGATCTTATTACCACTCTCCAAATACCAATGGCTCCAAAGATAGACATCCAACAGATTTTATCACCTGTCCAAAGGCCACCTCCAAGTGGGGGAACTGGAAGTGCTTCATCCTCCAGTTCAACCTCCAGTTCCAGCTCCACTTCTAAGTTTACAAAACCATTAACTATTCAGAAAATCTTCTTTGGCAAAAACAAAAAGTGATGGCTCATATATAAGGAACCACCCGACTACTTGGTTTGTTTTCCTAGTACTTTGTTATTCTCTATCTTTCTGTCTTGGGTTGAACGTGTGTGCATGTACGTCCTTTCTTTGTTTAATTCCTTTAGTAGATGAGTTCCAATTTAAATCTTGGACTATGTACTTTTCTGGTTGTATTAAATGAAATGTAAAAGAAGTTTGTTTCTCTCCTTTTTTTATCGATAAATATTAACTTGTTAGAATATTAATTTTATTAGTAGAATGATCAAATTTGTGACGTTTTTCCTCTTCATTTTCTTCTTCCTTAACCATCAATTAAACTCATCTTATATCTCGAAGTTTATCTCTCTTTCATCTGATTTTGTATGTTTGGTTGGATATTTCTTTTTCTCTTGTTGGGTTCTGTGTTTGGACTACATCATGATGCGTCTTTGACACGCGATGCCTGAGCTGAAGAGGAGGCAAAACGTTTATCTCTTGGAGACCAAACTGCACCTGTAGCCTATAGGGTAACAAGCTTCTTAGCTATTTCGAAAGTTTGATCCTTCATCCTTGCTAAACATACATCACTGTCGTATATGTATTTCTTGTTATAGTTTGATGGGTATTACAAAAGATAAAGTTCCACACATTACATGAGATATCTTTGGCTCAAGTTTTTATATACTATTTTGTGAAATCAATTTTAAAAGTGACTAGAAAAAAAATGGCATTTCTAGCAAATATATTATGAGATAATGATGAACATTATATTGCTTTTTTCCTCCTTGTTTTCTAATTATTTAATTTAGATTTAAATTTACTGGATGTGTTGGATCTCAACTGGGGAGTAATTCCTCTATAGACACAAACTTAACAGCATTATTTTTTAACTCATCGTTTTATAATTAGTTATTAGAAGGATAAACTTTTAACTTTCGATCACTCTCGATCAGAGACTGCGTTTTTGTGTAATTTCACTGATTTGCTTATGTAAGAGTACAGTTGGAGTTACTATAGCTATTTTGCTCAACCAAAAAAGATGCTTGTATGTTTTAGGAATTAACCAAATGAGTGATGTATACTATAGTACTGTAACATATCCAGCAAAAAAAACAAGTGATGATTATAACATTTTAACATGCTAGTTAATTTAATAATTAAATATCAAAGTCTTGTATTAATAAACTACACGCATCTTCTTATCATAATAAATAAGAAAGGATTAAACTACATGAACTGAGATATTTAATAGTAATAAATTTTATACTCAAATTTATATATATACATATATACATATGATTTTATATTCAATATATATAAACTTTGTAATTTATAAACCAAGTGGTATAGTACCTTTTATACCCAGGTTCAAACTCATGAGGGAATAATGACCGGTAAAGAAAAGAGAAGCAATCATCACTCTAGTCCAGGACATTGTTTGAAATAGTAGTAAGTATAATATACAATTAATATTAATAGAATTATTTTATACTATTACCGGTAAATATAATATACCTTTTGTTTTTAATTTAAATTTAAAAATAGCTTTTAAGTAAAAGAAAAAAATAGGCCGAACAAGAAATCATTTACCTCACTTCATTGTGTTCCTTTCCAATGATTAAGTGTGTTTGTTTTTTCATTTTCTCCAAGCCTCAAATAAACAACATAAATTTATTATTCACGTGGCATTGATACTCAATAGAAAATGAACACCCTAACATGTTTACACTTATAAATGAGCATGTTCAAAGGAAAATGGATCTAAACCATTTAGTTATGTTTATATGTCAATGTTCTCGTTGTCGTGTCAATGTTATCTCACTAGTGAATATCTCTCTTTGAACTCTTTCTCTAGCTTACGTCACAGACACTTTATCTCTAACTCTTGCTGAAAGGTTTCCTCGACATTGATTGACACTATCATTGGAAAAAATTTAGACATTAGAAGATTGCCAGAAAAATCACCTAGCACAAACTCAGACTCTGGAAAGTAAATAATAAATAAAATGAACCCATGTATTTTTTTTTTAAGAAATGGATATATATCTTGAAAGGAATTAATATCAAGAGAACCGAACAATAACTTGTAATAGACATTTAGAAATATAAGTGGTGTGGTAGAAAGATGGTGCAACAATGGTCATATTGTCCTTCTATTTGAGTCATCATAGTAATTGTATTCCATGACCAAGTATGGTGAAACAATGGGAAAGATGATGAGAAATAAAAACAAGTGTCTATGAAATCAAAGACAATAATTGTTTTTGTGTAATGTAAGTTTGAAAGAGTGATTAAATGATTGTTTGTGTGTAATTTGGATTCAAATTTCTATCACAATTTTTATAAAGTTTGACTACAATAAAAAAACATTTAATATGAACAAACATTTAATATGGTAAAAGTTTGAAATATTAGCATTAAGTATGATAAAGAATAAGTCTATTAACAATTTTTAATTTTTAATTTTTTTTACTCTGTCAACCTATTAATAAAGGAATTTGAGACATTTGAAAATACTCAACTTATCTTATTAGAAAGACATAAATAGATTAACAATTTCTAATGTTTTCAATTAAAATTATTTTATTTTTAATTAATTAAATGTATTTAATGAATAATATTAATTATGAATCTTGACAAATATATGAAGATAAAGAAGAAGTTAATTAAAATATCTTGAGTATTAAATGAGAGTGTCATTTGACTGCATTCTGGTTATGTTTTATAACAATAATATCATTAAAATTTTATTATTTTGACAAATACATTTTTTTGAAATAATTTATTGAAATAATAATAAGTAAATATTGGTAAAATATTAAATATATATTTTTTAATGGAAAGATTAATTTTATTCTTTGACTATTATAATTAAACATTAATAAACAACATATTTATATAAAGTGAAGAGAAAAAGTAAAATTAACAAGTGAGACTTTATTCATCATAAGATTGAATTAACTAAATTTTAAATTAAATTTGGATATAACTTTAATTTTTTACTCTACAAATTTTTATCTTTAAATAATTTAAATTTAAAAAATGAATTTATCATTTAAAAAAATATTTAAAACGTATTTTAAATAATATTTTTATATATTTTTTATTTTCTAATTAAATATAAAGGTGAGAAAATTAGTTTACTTTTTTTAATGACTATCCATTTAAGCTTTGCTTCTTTGGTTGTATGCAAAATTAACTTTCCATTTTTCCAATAACTAATTTCAAATGTCTATCTAATATATTATAATATGTAAAAACAAAAAGTGAAGGATAAATAATTTTTTAAGCAAAAACATAAATAATTTAAAAATATTACGTTGCAATATATAATATTAAAAATATTGCACATTTGTAATATTACATTCTCCCTCCTTCCAATGATAAGTGTCATCCTATGTTTATTTAAACATATAAATCAAATTAATAAAAAGGAGTAATGAATTTTTTAAATTAACCTTATTAATATTACATTGAAAAAATAAAATGTCACTTATAAGAGACAACAGTAAAAAATAAATAATTAATATCACATTAAAAAATTAAAAAAATATATTTTTCTTTCTAACATAACATTTATTATGGGAACAAAAGGAGTAATATGTTACAAGAATATATTTAAAATATAAGTGTAAATATTTTTTTAGTATTATAATATTTTGGATTTGACAGTAATCAAGGTCATGCACTTTTTGTAAAAGATTAAATATAAATTTTTCAACACTTTTTAATGATTGGAATAGTCGAATTCATTAGTGTTAACTAATTTAATGTTGAATATAAAATATATTAATTAATACAATAATAAATAATTTCAATGAATCATTTAATAAAATGGATTGTGAAAAAACCTCCCATTTGGCAATCATATTAAATAATTATTAAAAATAAAATATGTTAATTACAATAATAAAGAAATTTCAATTGCTCATGTTAAACAATAAAATTTAGATTATAAATTTTTTTCAAAAGAATTTAAAATCTTGACTTTTAAATGAGTGCATTAATTTGATGCTTTTTTAGTAAACTTTTTTAATATATATATTTGATAAAAAAATTAAAAAAAATATTTTCTGAAATGATAATAAAGATGTATTGGTAAAATACTAAACATAACTTTTTGGTCAAAAAATAATTTTTATTTTTTACTTAAAGATAATAGTAAATAAATTATTAATAACTTTTAAAATATTTATATAAAGTGAAGAGATAAGTAAAACTAAAAAAAAAAGACTTTATATTTTATTAGATTGAATTAAAGTGGTTTTAAATATAAATTGATTAAATTGACTTTGGATATATCTTAAATTTTTCACTTTATACATTTTTTTCCTTTAAGTTAAATTTGAATACTAATATGAAAGTTGTGTGATGTGCGGATCGGACCATACATTCAACTTGATAATATTATTATTTTATTTTTAAATTAAATATAAATGCCATAAACAGTCAAATATTTTTACATTCGACTTGTTGCTATCCTCTTACTTTTTTTTCCTTCTTTGGTTGTATGCAATTTTCTTTTCCTTTTTTCAATGATCAACAGTCAAATGTCCTATTTAAAAAGGTTAAACTTATAGTAGTATACAGGGACAGATTTAGAAGGAGACGTTCAGGGGTCCTAGCTTTCCTTTCTTTGGATTTTTCATGTATATAAATATATATATTTTTAAGTTAATTAGTTAGTATATGATTGTGTTTAATGAATTGTGTATATTATTATTATTATAATAATGGTTATGGTTAGATGGTATATAATGTGTAAAGTTAATTATATTTGTTGTTATTATTGTAATGATTAAAGTGATAATTAATGTAAAATTGTGTAAAATTAATTATGTGTTTTTTGTTATTATGGTTATAGTTAAGATTATTATCATTTAAAATAAAAATTAGTTTTAATTTTATGTGTAAAAATGATTAATATTTTTTAAAATTATCATTTATTAAAACTCAGATATTTAAACACAAGGAAGAAAAAGAAAATTCGCCCCGGTGATTTTTGGATCCGCCCATGATGGTAAGTAATATTTGTCTAGTGAATACCAATAGTTGCATTCTAATTTCCTCAAAAGAAGAAACCAAGCCAAGGACAGTTTGTAGAGAAGCTGACCAGCTGTAAAAAAAATGACCTTTCTTTTTAAAAAAATAAAGAAAGAAAAGGAATTTCTATAAAAGCCAATTATTTTTCTATTTTAAAATATCTTGGGATAATTTAAAAATTCGGTCGGACTCGACTAGTCAGACTAGCTCAATCGGGACCTAGTGATATAACTGGTCTGATTTGATTATTGAATCGATCATGCATCTAGTCCAAGATGACTCGGTCAGATTTGATCAGATCGGGTTAGTCTCGGATAAATCCAACTTGGACTCATTTTTAAAACTCATTTTGCGTTAAAAAAATGCTCCAAAACATTTAAAAAAAACCTAAGACTTATATAATCGTGTTATTGAATTATTATTTTTGGTCTTGTGTTATCAACTTTAATACTTCAATTATTATTTTAGATCTTAGAATATCAATAAATTTTTCTTATTTAAATATTAGTTATATACTTATATATAATAAATATATATATATATATATATATATATATATATATATATATATATATAATTTTGAATTTTTAATAATTATACATAATCAAACCAGATCAATTAATAATGCATTGATTGAGCTACTAATGCACTAATCCATTACTTCAATATGGTCAATGAATAAAATCACGTTTCATAACTTATCTTGGCATCTTCTCCTCCCTTTTCGGTCTAGATCTTCTCCAAACAAACGAGCTCTGCATTTAACAACTTCCGAACAAGCAACGCCATTTGAGGTAGAATGAGATAAAGGGTGTGGGTAGTTCATAGTCAACAAGTCGTTATGGGTTCTTCAATAGAAGTCTTAATTGGTGGTTGTTAGAATTTTGTTAAGTGTATCAAATAGGTACGTAGTAACAATAGTGACAATTATAGTATTATTTTCATAAAAATTTGTATGATAAATAAGTAATTAATAATATAATCTATAGATTATGAATATTAAGAGAATTAAATCAATCAAAATTAAAGACAAGTGCGGAAAGATAGAGTTAAAAAGAGAGAAATTATGTTTTAGAATCACAAACAATTGGCATGTTCACAGTAAGCGAGGTTTATATCAATGGAAGAAATCTTTAGGATTTAATTTCATTAGGTGTTACTGACATATGTAATCATTAACTATTCTTATTTAATCAAAATATCTTATCATTAATCCAAAAAATATTTAAAGCTTAATATCTATGGAAACAATCTAAGTCTCTTGATTTCATTATATATCAATTTCTTGAATTAATATAATTAATACATCTGATTAAGAAAATAGATTTTAAAGATGATCAATTCTCTTTATCTTATATACCCGTGCATAAAATGATGATTGGTTGTCTCATTTAATTAACAATTCAAGAAAATTTTCTAATTATAATATTAAAATTATAGAATCATATAATTGATTGATAAGCCAAACACAAGCATTAAGCATAAAATAAGAACAATGATAATCTTTATCAATAAAAATATAATCACGTGAGAGTAGAGTAGTAGTCTAATTATATTAAACCCAACAAAGGATGGAATTAGCAGTCATGAAATAAGAAAAATATGACAAAAAAAAGATGGAGGGGAAGAATCCTTAAGCATATATAGACACCAACACGAGCTTTTCTCTCCCTAAAAATCGCGAGATTAGAATTCCCTTCAAAAGCTAAACCCAAATTATTTATAGGCTTAATGGGCTTGGTGAGTTGCTGGAGTATGCAGGGGACCGTGCATAGGGCCAATATGCATAGGAATTTTTTTAAAAATAATATAGTTTAATTATATATAAATTTTTTAATATATATATATATATATTAATATTAAGATAATTGATTTATTTTAGATTAGATAATGATATTTTTAAGTGTTATTTTATTTTTTATATAATATTTCATTTTCCTTTTTTATACTCTTTATTATGAGGATAATAATATTCTATCTTTTCATATAAATGTTCTATTTTCTTTTTACAAGTTTTTTTGTGATAATTATATTCTCTTCTCATTTCAGTAAAAAAATATTTGAATATTATTTATCTTCTTTTTGTGATTCATTATTGATATTTTAAATCTTATAAATTATTGCATTTAAAATATTTTATTAGTATCTCCCTATAATATTTTGTTTTTACAAGTTATTTTTTAGGGAAAACGTATATTTTTTATCCCTCTAAATGTGAAATTCAGAATTGATCCTTCTAAAATTTTAAAATTATTCCTTCAGTACATTAACTGTTAGTGAATCTGCCTATGATATAAATGGGGTTAAACACAGATTTTGTCGGAGCCATTTGTACAATAATAATAATAATAAAAAGAAAAGAAAAAGATTGGGGTGGTACATATGTTAAAATACTGGATGAACATACTAAGTTTACTAACGAAATATATTAACATATTAGAAGATAATAACACGTTAAAATTTTAGAAGGATGGAAATGAAACAAAAGTTTTGAAAGGATCAATTCCAAATTTCACATATAGAGACAAAAACATACTTTATTTATTAACATTTGCCAATAAAATAACTTAATTATGAACATTATATTAATTATATGTATGGGTTTGACAATTTAAAATTTGAAACATGCTAACATATATTTTCTTTCTCCAAACAATCCTTTGCACATTTTTTTCCTTTTATCTTTGTTTTTTCTTTATTGTATGCCACTTAATGTTTCACATCAACACATTTGTTAATATTAAGTATCTTCAATTAAATATAAATTAAAATATCGACCGAGATTGAAGATTCCAAAACCTCAAAAGCTATTTTATTTTTGCAAATAAAATAAAATAACTGACTCTTAATTAACGTTTTAGACATTGAAATAATAATAATTGTCTAATCAAGAATAAACATCAGTCTTTTGAATTTTGAGAATTCATGCATGAACCTGTTAGCCATAACTAAATTTTCACAATAAATACTTGACATAGCCTCACTCTCCACATTTTCCTCAAACAACTAGCAAAGTGTCTGTGCTCTTGTGGAAAGCTCACATGAGGGTACAAGTGAGATCCTCTTATCTCTTTCATTCTAAGTAGCATCATGGTCCAATTAATATATATATATCTTCCTTTTCTACATTTTCTTTTTCCTCTAAAGGGTGCTATATTTTACAGGTAATTAGATTGGTTTGTGCTCTCCTTTTGGCAACACTGGTGAGCTCAGAGGCAACTGAGAGAAAAGCCAAAATTGTTGACACTTCCTTTGAGTACAATGCCTTAAATTGCAGGGCTCATAGTGCTTCATTGACTGATTTTGGTGGTGTTGGAGATGGAAATACATCAAACACAAAGGCCTTTCAGTCTGCAATCAGTTATCTGAGTCAGTATGCTTCTAAAGGGGGAGCTCAGCTGTATGTTCCTGCTGGAAAATGGCTTACAGGGAGTTTTAGTATGACCAGTCATTTCACTTTGTATCTAAACAAAGATGCTGTTCTCCTTGCTTCTCAGGTTGTATCTATCTCTTTTCTGTGATAACTATAACTCTGCCAGTGCAATAAATAATCCGGTCCAATAAATGTATGATTACAATTTTGCAAATCTAAATTAAGAACATATTTCTCAAATATTAGTAAAAAATAATAATTATAAACCATTTTCATCATGTAAATAGAGATAATATATCAACCTCATTCCCTTTCTGAGATTATTCATAAGAAAGACAATTTTTATTTTTTGGTTTATTAAGAGACAATGTCTCTGATTCCATACTACACTTTTTTTATAGACAAAAAAGATATATTAAAATAGGTACATAACTCATATACAGAAAGTATAACTTTTACTCTAGCATCCCTATATGCTAAGGTTATGAGAATATTAAAGGAAATGTTATACTTTTCATATTACACATGTTTTTGTATTCTTTTTTTTTTTTTTACAAATGTTTCTGTCTCTTATGAATGAATGTAGCTATGTAAATTTTCATCATATTATTTAAATGTCTGAATATTTCATAGATACATATTTGAGTATATAGAATCTAAAAGTATATATCGATATATATTGAATACGGTTTCATAAAACAAACTAAAGTATCAATGCTTCGTAGAGTGGGAACAGAAACCTAGTGTGACACAGTTTGGCAATTTCATGTGTGACACTACTAACCAACAAAGTTTTGCTTGGTTATTGACATTAGATATTAATATCATCAATTGGTTTGATTTAGGATATGAATGAGTGGCCTGTGATCAAGCCACTCCCATCATACGGTAGAGGAAGAGACGCACCAGCGGGAAGATACACCAGCTTCATATTTGGAACAAACCTCACTGATGTTATTGTCACAGGTATGCAAAAAATTGCATGAAACAATTATCAAACCAGTAGTTAAGGATTGGTGAACTTCTTCAGCAAACATGTGATACTCATCAAAACTTTGAATTCCACTTCCTGAAGTTTACTTTGATCAATGTGCTCTAGCTATTAGGCTTATATTTCTTATGTTTATTTTAGCCTCATTTTTTAGTTAATTGTTCGATTTAATATTTATATTCGATGTAGCCTCTCGAGAACTACTTTGAGTCAAATTAGACATCTACTTGTTTGAAGAGAAAGTTGCTCATTCATCTGTTTAATAGTTAATGATGTATTGAGTGACTAATGATCATAGTCATTGTACTACATTCCTTTTTTCGTCACGTCACGTGTGATGATCGATTGCTTAAATGGCAAATATTTTTATTATGAAATTGGCATTATTTAAAATTCTATTATAAATTTGATATTATATTAAATTATTAACCATGAATTAAACAATTTATTCTTGTCGGTTAATTTTAATATGACCATTGGCACCATAGATGAAATTATGACCATTGTGGTGTGACAGGGGACAATGGCACCATAGATGGTCAAGGAGCATTTTGGTGGCAGCAATTTTACAACAAAAGGTTGAACTATACTCGACCCTACCTGATTGAATTAATGTTCTCAGACAAGATTCAAATCTCCAATCTAACGTTCCTGAATTCTCCATCATGGAATGTTCATCCTGTTTATAGCAGGTAATTCTTGCCTTTCATATAGTCTTAATTATTCAAGTTATAAATGCCTTCAAGATTACGTTACAGAAGCATTATTTTCCAATTTCAAGATTATAACAAATTTTCCAACACCATACAGCAATATTATTATTAAGGGCCTCACCATCATCGCTCCTGTCCCATCTCCAAACACAGATGGCATTAATCCAGGTGACATCAGAAGATTATTTCTTGTATATATGTGCGATTGTGGAGAGTGTATCAAGTAAAAATGAAAAACGAATTAGTTTTAACTATTTAATTTTACTTAAATGTTAATATTAATTCAATTATTTAAACATGGTTATTTGAGTAAAAATAGTTTATTATTTTTTACTTTTTTCACGTTCTCAACGCATATGCAACTGATATGTTTTCTTGTATGTTGTATCATATAAGTATTTTAAAATTTAAATAAAAATAAATTGAGAGGATAGTAAATGTTTTATTTCATTATTAGATAAAAATAAATAAAAAGTAAACTTTTAAAACTGAGGAAAAAATTATGAGAAAATTATTTGTAACAAGATACATCGTTTTCTATTGATATATATGATATGTTAATTTTTGTTTTTACAAAACTATCCTTAAGTAGAAATACATTAATTAGTTCGATGGAAAGAAATTAAAAGAATATAATTTGCAGTGTAAAAATAATAATATAAATTGTTGCAGATTTTAATATTAGTAAATGTTTAACTAAATTTTTTAACTCTTGAAAAATGGTTGAAAGATTTTATGTATGAGAGGGAATTTATTTACTTTAAAAATAATTTTTTTAGAGTCATTTTTCACTTATATTTTTTTTAAGATTTAATGATTATACTAAGTAATTATATAATATTAATTACTAGATCTAAAAAAATAAATGATAAAAATAAAAAATAATTCTAAAATAATTATTCTTGAATAAATGAATTCCTTCTCCTTATGTATAAGACACAAGTATAAGGTTGGATAATTGAGTAGATTGATATATTTAATCTTGCTTTATTAACACTCTTTATTGTGGCATTAGATTCTTGCACAAATACCAGAATTGAAGACTGCTACATAGTTTCTGGGGATGACTGTGTGGCAGTGAAAAGTGGGTGGGATGAGTTTGGCATAAAGTTTGGATGGCCCACAAAACAACTAGTAATCAGAAGGCTGACATGCATTTCTCCACAAAGTGCAGCCATTGCCTTAGGGAGTGAAATGTCAGGTGGAATTCAAGATGTTAGAGCTGAGGACATTACAGCCATCCACACAGAATCAGGTGTCAGAATCAAGACATCAATAGGGAGAGGAGGGTATGTGAAGGACATATATGTTAGAAGAATGACCATGCATACCATGAAATGGGCATTTTGGATGACTGGTAACTATGGTTCCTATGCTAATAACAGCCACTATGATCCTAAAGCCTTGCCTGAGATCAAAGGCATTAACTATAGAGATGTGGTGGCTGATAATGTGACCATGGCTGCTACCTTGGAAGGAATCTCCAATAGCCCTTTTACTGGAATCTGCATTGCTAATGTGACAATTAGCATGGCAGACAAAGCCAATGAAAAGCCATGGACATGCACTGATATTGAAGGGATCACAAGTGGGGTGACTCCTAAGCCATGCAATTCTTTACTTGATAAGGGGCCGGAGAAAATCAAAACATGTGATTTTCCCCCAGAGATTCTACCAATTGATTTGTTAGAGCTTAAGAAGTGTACTTATAACATTAAGCATGCATGACTCTTATTATGTTAAGATGTGTCATATATTTGTTTGTTTAAGGCTAGTCTTTCCCATCTTATTTAGAAATATTAATCGTTGTTCTAATGATTTTACAAAATACAATTATGCATAGTTACGACTTATGACATGTTCATATTACACGAATTAATCAAAGGAGGATTCAGAATGTATATGCACCTTTGGAGAGTACTTAATCCATGTCACACTATATCTTGATCTAGCATTAGAGAGAACCTTATTACATGATTGTTGCCTAGCTCGATCAAAAATGGTGAGCAAAAAATGAAAGAGGCTAGGGTGCTTTTCTAACTGGAAGTCATCAAGATTTCTCACAACATTGTGAGTCACAAAACTGTTAAATGGCATAATAGTTATATAGCCATTAGACATGAGCAAGGACTTCTCATTTGAGAATCAAGTAAAGGTTCAACCCATCGTTGACTCACTCCAATCATAAACTCAAATAATTACTAAGATTAAAATACCTAAAATTTTATTTTTCATAATTGATATTAATAATTTAAAATTTAATCAAATTATTAGACAATATTAATTAATTCATAAAATTCAATGAGATTTTCACTTTGTATCCATTGCGTGCATGACACATGATATGCATGGATATAATGATGCATACAATATGAACATACATTATCTTGCAGATTTTTGAAGATGAAGGACATACATAAAGTGATTTTTTTAATTATACTAATAATATATAATCATTAAATTTAATTTATTTAATAAAATAAAAAATTAATGCTTATTTCTTAACTCACAAGACTTAAAATTAAGAAATTGAGTTTTTTATTTTCTCCTCCAACAAACATGATTAAAATTTTCGTATTCTTATATATATATATATATATATATATATATATATATATATATATATAATACCTATTATCTAGTAATTAATTAAGAAAATTAATGATAGTTTGAAATTTTCTGTATTTTTAATTAAATAAAAATCACCTTAAAAATTATTTTTAAAGTAATTTTTATTTTAAAAAATATCATATTAAAAAAATTAAATACAACTTTATTTAATTCATCTACTTTTTCCATTCCAAAATGACAAGCATTTAAGATTTTTTTTTCACACAAATTAAGAAAAATAATAAATATATTATTTATTGAAATATCCTCACTCGCCATAAATGTATTCCCTTGGGATCTAACATAAGCAAATTTAACTAACTTGCATAGGAATTAATAAAATTGACTAATTTTATTTAATTCTTCGGATGACATTCTATAATTTATTTAAGATAAATTTAAAATAAAAATTTTAATTTTTATTGAAAACTAAAATATCAATCAATATGAATTTTGTTTTCAGTGCTAATTAATAAGATAAATGGAAGGAGTACTATCATTCTAGTGATGGTATAGCATCAATTAACACTTAATGTACACATTAAGATACACAGGTGACAACACTTCGGTTCCTAAAAAAAGATTTGGAAACTTATAATTAAATAAAATATACATAAAAGCTTTTTATCAGAAGAATATACATAAAAGTTTTTTTTTAAAAAAAAGGATCCAGCATAAAATAGGGGAGGTATATACTTAAAAAAATGTAAACAAGAACAAAAAAGGATCAGAACATGAAAATGGGGGAGGGCTTCCTAGGAGGTGGGACGACCATGATGAAGAGGAATTAGGATGAATCTCAGTCATATTAACATCTAGGGAATTGCTTCAACAAGTTTGCGATTATGGTGTAGCTGTGTTGTGGTGTAATTGTGTCAACATGACAAGGTGGGGGGTTAGGCATGGTGAATATGGCTAATCTATTTATGTGTTTATTAATGGTAGACTCTATATAATATGGTGAGCTTAGTAGGTTTGGGACGCTATTTGGTAGAGGTTAATTAAAATAACCGACTCTTAATTAACCTTTTAGACACTAAAATAATTCACTTCCTAATCAAGAATATTGTCACATCAAACTAAATATATTTTAATTTGTTAGACTTTTATTTTATCGATCACAAATTATAATGTATAATTAATTTTTTACTTTTAGAATATTTTTCTTGAAAGACATCAACAATGAACAATGACTTCTAATTTTGTGACTATTTCTACGACGAAGAATACATATATGGTGTGGATGAAATGGTTATGAAACCACCACAAATTTTCTGCCTCTCTATGATATGGGTCGGCAGTTGTGGGGTTTGGCGTAGGCGTGAAGGGGAAGAGTCACCAGTGATTATACCCAATAGAAAGAAAGTGAAGTGAGAACTCCAACAAATGTTTACTATTGTTCCCTTTAACCATATTAATATAATACAACAATATTCCATAGTAGATACCACACCAACCCAATTGCCCACCATTCTAAGCTTCTTCCTAAATTCACGAAGCATAATAACAACAAAACTATATGATTAGTTTTCCCTTGGCCCCCACTCGATGTGCATTGTCTATAGTTTCTCTTAATATTATGCCAAGACATAAATACGTTAAGTAACATTTTCTATATACTTGATATCGGGTCACGAACTAAGGACATGTGTGCACAATAAGAATAAGAAAATGACATCGAGACAGTGATCGTGTGCTGTTAACATTTCGTAATAATGTGACGGCAGCAATAATAGAAATGAGTCGTGAATTTGACATAGCAACGCATCAACATTCAAAATTAGCATATCTATCGTTTGACTGTTTCATGTGAACTCATAAAAACAGTTTCTGACCAGAGCGCGCTGTTGTGGACATCGCATGAAACTATTAAGTACTGTATGAATGTTTGTCAAAGACTCCAGGTTAGACATTAACTAAAACGGTTTATGATATTAATTGTTTTTTTTTCATTTAATACTTTAAAACAAGAGAATAAATAAGAGGATTTTATTAGAAAATATAGCGTTACTTTATAAATTATGTACGGTCTGGAGAGAAAGTAAGGGGAAATGAAGCCATAATGTTAATTGAATATAGTCAATTCTTATAAATAAAAATGCTTGAACACAATTCAATGCCAAACATTTCATCGATTAGAGAAATGTAACGGTTTATAATTTCATATAATTAATGTCCAATAAGATATATGGGAGTATAGCTCAATTGTTTTACTAAGATATGAATTTTGTAAATTTCTAAGTACTTGACTTCGATTCTTATGTATCAAAATCAAATTCCTTTATCCTTAATAGGTTCTAACAAAGCAAAACCTTCAAAGCAAATGGAAAGAATAAAGAATCCACTCATGGATTAGGAGAAAAATAGGCAACTCCTATTCAAAGTTGCAACTAAGATTGAAGCCTTGCACGCAACAAATCGATGATCATTCTTTGGGTACATCATGGCTCCTAGACATGACAAATACGCATGGACTACATGTTTTGTGTTGAAGAATTACCAAAGAGTATTTGGTGTATACTCTTTCTTCCAACTTGGGGACTTTACAGAGTAGTTTATAGGCATAGTTACCAATTTATTTTATAGAGCGTAAAACAATAAAAGCTTATTTTGTTAAACAGTTCCTAAACAATAATCATCCTCCTTTTGAATTTTGAGAATTCAGGAACCTATTAGCCGTAACTAAGCTTCCCCTATAAATACTTAACATAGCTTCTTTAGTCTTCACATACACCTCAAACAAATACCAAAGTGCCTTTTCTTAGAATGGAGCTCTTGTGGAAAGATCACATGAGGGTACAGGTGAGACCCTCTTTCCTCCTCTGTCATTCTAAGTAGCATTCTGGTCTACATGTCATGAAATTCTTTCCTGCATATATAAACTTTTATGTAGAGCTACATATGTACACCTTCATTTTCTACATTTCTTTCCTTTCTAAGGGATGTGATTTGTTTTACAGGTAATTAGATTGGTTTGTGCTGTCCTTTTGGTGACACTGCTGAGCTCAGAGGTAGCTGAGAGCAGAAAAGTCAAAACTGTTGGTACTTCCTTTAAGTACGAAGCTATAAATTGCAGGACTCATAGTGCTTCATTGACTGATTTTGGTGGTGTTGGAGATGGAAAGACATCAAACACAAAGGCATTTCAGTCTGCAATCAGTCATCTGAGTCAGTATGCTTCAAAAGGAGGGGCTCAACTTTATGTTCCTGCTGGGAAGTGGCTTACAGGGAGTTTTAGTCTAATCAGCCACTTCACTTTATATCTAAACAAAGATGCTGTTCTTCTTGCATCTCAGGTATCTATTTCATTTATGTTCGTTCTTTGATGACTAAGTAATCACTAATATGAAACTCATGACAAATTTCTGGATTTGCAACAACTATAGTCCTATTTCTCTAGGTGAAATCTGCTATATGGATTACATAACATCATTAGATTCGGTTAAGAATCAAATCCTCTCAAATATTATTCATTGTAAGATTTTTTGAATAGTTTATTTCAAGTTTTAACATTCTTCTTGGTCTCCTCCTTCTATCCTTTTATATGACTAGAAATCTTCTAATCTGCATTCCTCATAAGCATTTCTTGTAACCTTCTTTGTACGTGTCCAGAAATCTTAACTGATTTCTGTCATTTTTTTTTTCATTGCTGTGACAATAGTATGTCCTCCTAAGGACTAAATAACCACAAGTAGCAGTTCTCTGTATGCCTTCAAGCATGTGTTATCGTCCCTCCATAACCTTTGTTAGTAGTGGAAAAAATTATTCTACTGATTCTAGTATTTGAACTAATGCTGTTGTTTCACCCAGTTGGCCTCATCTACCCTTTCCTTGCACCTTTCCTTTTTGACAGAATTTGGGGAGAACTATTCTATTTTCCAAGTTTGACAAAAAAAACAAAACAAACAATAAGTCAAGGAAGTGATGCTCTAAGCTTTCGTTAGGCGGAAGGTTAAAGAAATTATGTGAGTGGACTTCACCAATGGAAAATTAATAATATGTTCTTGGTTTTATACTCAGGCTATAATTTCTTAAATGTCATTAAAATTAAAAGAAAAAAAAAAATTAGTTTGTTATTTGTCACTGTCATAGAGTCATAGACTCTTGACTTATTGATGAAATTGGAAATATACGTTTTTAAAGGGATTCACTTGAGTTACAGATAAGGTAAGATGTTAAATAAGTGAAATTCAAATGTGTCACAAGGTTATTCACTTCGTACTGTTACTAGAAAACTATGCTATCAAAGCAAAATTGTTAAGTAACTTGTGAAAGCAATTTACAAACTCCTCAACCTTTGATCAAGTAAAAACTGATCACAAAACTCACTTAATGACAAATTGGGTTCCATGGGAAAGGAACCTTTAATCCCGGCACTTTTGGTTTATTCCTCCTAGAAACTAACTCTGCCAGTGCCACAGTGTGGTCCAATACACTTTTTGTCATTTGTTTATTGGGCAACAGTTCCTAGTGTAGCACATTTCAGCACTTTCTTTCTTTCATGTGTGACACCACTAACCAAAGTTTTATTTGTATTAATACTAATTAATTAATTAATATAAATTGGTTTAGGATATTAGTGAGTGGCCTGCGATCGAACCACTCCCATCATACGGTAGAGGAAGAGACGCACCAGCAGGAAGGTACACTAGCCTCATATTTGGAACAAACCTCACTGATGTTATTGTGACAGGTATGGAAAAAAGTTGCAGGAAACTATTATCAAACTAAGTGGTTAAGGGTTGGTGAACCTTTTTCAGCAAACATGTGCTATGCATCAAAATTTTGAATTCAATTTGCCAAACTTGCTATTCTTCAACGTACTCTATTAATTAGGCGTCTTTTTTTTCATTACATTTTATGTTTCGGTCATTTTAGACTCGTATTTTTTAGTTGATTGTTTAATTTAATATTTATATTCAGTGTAGTCTCTCAAGAGCTACTTTGAGTCAAATTAGACATATAGTTATTTGAAGAGCAAGCTGGTTAATCATTTGTTTAATGGTTAATGATAT
Organism: Glycine max; assembly: GCF_000004515.6. Classification (NCBI taxonomy): domain Eukaryota; kingdom Viridiplantae; phylum Streptophyta; class Magnoliopsida; order Fabales; family Fabaceae; genus Glycine; species Glycine max. Next base: position 5,877,655 of record NC_038243.2, on the reverse strand, counting down.
ATTGTGTGGCCAATGATCATACTCCATCCCTTTCTTGGTCACGTATGATGATTGCTTAAATGACAAATTTTTTAAATATCAACTTCACAATAAATTTGATATTATATTAAATTGTTAACTATGGATTAAATAATTTTATCATTGTTTGTGCTTGTTGATTGATCTTAGTATGAAGGAAATTATGACTATTTTGGTGATAGGTGGCAATGGCACCATAGATGGTCAAGGAGCATTTTGGTGGCAGAAATTTCACAAGAAAAAGTTGAAGTACACTCGCCCTTACTTGATTGAATTAATGTTCTCAGACCAGATTCAAATCTCCAATTTAACCCTCCTAAATTCTCCATCATGGAATCTTCATCCTGTTTATAGCAGGTAACTATTGCCTTTCATATAGTCTTATTCAAGTTATAAATGCCTTCGAGATTACGTTACAGAAGCATTATTTTCCAATTTCAAGATTATAACAAATTTCCCAACACTATACAGCAATATTATTATTAAGGGCCTCACCATCATCGCTCCTGTCCCATCTCCAAACACAGATGGCATTAATCCAGGTGAGCATCAGAAGATTATTTTCTTGTATATATGTGGATGTGAAGAGAGTGTATCAAGTAAAAAATGAAAAACGAATTAGTTTTGACTATTTGATTTTACGTAAATGTTAATATTAATTCAATTATTTACACATGATTATTTGATAAAAATTACTTCTTTTTTTAACTTTTTCCACGTTCTCTCCCCATATGCAACTGATATGTTTTCTTGTATGTTGTATCATATAAGTATTTTAAAATTTAAATAACAATAAATTGAAAGGATAGTAAATATTTTATTTCATTAGATAAAAATAAATTAAACAAGTAAATTTTTAAAACTGAGAAGAAAATTAAGAGAAAAAAATATGTAACAGGATACATCGTTTTTGTTGATATGATATGTCATTTTTTTTTTTACAAAACTATCCTTAGGTAGAAATACATAAATTAATTAGATGGAAAAAATTAAAAGAATATAATTTGCGATATAAAAATAATAATATAAATTATTGATAAATTTAATATTACTAATTAGTTTAACTAAATTTCTTAACTCTTGAAAAGTGGTTGAAATGGTTTTATGTATAGGTAGTGTTGTCAAATTCAAATCGATTTCAAATAAAAATTGAAAACCAATAAAAAACAGACAACCGAATTAAATTGATTTTTTTATGTATTTGTTTGGATAATTTTTTTTTAAATCAATCAATTTGGTTTGATTTGTGTTTTTTAAACATAATTAAACTACAATATTTATACTAACACTTATATTATTTTAGTGTTAAATATTTTATGTGTATATCATTAAAATTTCAAAGTTTTATAAAGTGTTATATATACTAATTTATATAATGTATATTACTTTCTTTTTCAGACGACTTTTTAAAGATATGTTTGGTTTAAAATTGATAAAAAATTGATAGAATTTATTGTTGAAGGTTTAGCATATTAATAAATTACATATATTGCTATTAGTAAAAAAAATTAATATGATTTAATTTAAAAATTGAAAAAAAAATATAAATTTTAGCGAAATAATATTTTAGTAAAAATAATAAAAACCAAACTATAAAATATTGATTTGGTTTTATTCGAATTTTATTTTAAATGAAGACTGAATCATATATATTTTTTAAGTTTGATTCATATTATTTTTTGATGAAAAATCGAACCAAATCAAGCAGCGATGTATAGGACACAAGTACAGGGTTGGATAATTAAGTTGATTGATATATTATTAATGTTTCTTTATTAACACTCTTTATTTTGGCATTAGATTCTTGCACAAATACCAGAATTGAAGACTGCTACATAGTTTCTGGGGATGACTGTGTGGCAGTGAAAAGTGGGTGGGATGAGTATGGCATAAAGTTTGGATGGCCCACAAAACAACTAGTGATCAGAAGGCTGACATGCATTTCTCCACAAAGTGCAGCCATTGCCTTGGGGAGTGAGATGTCAGGTGGAATCCAAGATGTCAGAGCTGAGGACATCACAGCCATCCACACAGAATCAGGAGTCAGAATTAAGACAGCAGTAGGAAGAGGAGGGTATGTGAAGGACATATATGTCAAGAGAATGACCATGCACACCATGAAATGGGTATTTTGGATGACTGGTAACTATGGTTCACATGCTGATAGCCACTATGATCCTAAAGCCTTGCCTGAGATCAATGGCATCAACTATAGAGATGTGGTGGCTGACAATGTCACCATGGCTGCAAGGTTGGAAGGAATCTCCAATGATCCCTTCACTGGAATCTGCATTGCCAATGTGACAATTGGCATGGCAGCCAAGGCCAAGAAACAGCCTTGGACATGCACTGATATTGAAGGGATCACAAGTGGTGTGACTCCTAAGCCATGCAATTCTTTGCCTGATCAAGGGCCTGAGAAAATCAAAGCATGTGATTTTCCCCAAGGGAATCTACCAATTGATATGTTGGAGCTCAAGAAGTGTGCTTACATTATGAAGCATGCATGACTATACTTGTTTTAAGATGTGTCTTCTAGTTATTTATTTAAGGCCAGTCTTTCCCATTTCATCCAGAAATCATTGCTCAAGATGAGAAATGAATGTTCGGTCTCGTAATGAAACAATTTTCTTATCGCTCTATAAGTTAATTTTAGAAATGGCTTTATGGTTGTTTGAGCCCAAGCATTATGCTGTTGCATTAATCAAATTTTGCTAGTTCTGTTCTGTCAAGAGGACCACTATACAAGATATGTCTGACATAGGAAATTGTTTAAATTATTTGGAATACTCTAACAAACCATTACATTTAATTTAAATGTCATACAATGGGAATATGGGATAATGTCTGTCCCCACAAATGAAAAGTTTTCTTGTGTATTTTTCTTGGTGTAAAGGATAGAAAAACTGGCAAGACAGTTCAGTGCACTAACCATGGTCCTTGAATCTAAAAAGGATAGAAGTACAACAAGGAGTTGGAGCTTTAGGATATTCTGCTGAAACATATTCTGATCCTTTCCTCAGTACATCTCAACATATGATTATCCAAGAATCTGAGATGAGACTGAAATGAAAGAAACCTACAACAAGTTCAGTGAATCTCAGTATCTCCAATATGTTTCATATCTTGTGTCCGCTGCAACTTGCCAAGTAGTGATCATAAAATGTATATTAGTCATCAGATAATCCACTAAGCATATACAACATAAATACAAAATCTCAGTAGACTGGTGGAACAGGATTGAACTTCACAGATTCTCTCCAGATGAGTTCCTTGATGTCTTCTTCAGTGAATGATGGTTGCTCAAAGTCAAAACTGAAAGGTCTGGTGCAAACAGGTTCCTCATTGATGTCATGGAGAGGTGCCATGTATGGGTGGCTCAACGCCTCATCAACTGAAAAGAATCAAGTGGGGTACAATTAATAAAAGCGCATACAAAAAAAGAATCCCCTTTTTTTTTTATTAAAAACCACTGGTATATATATTGTCAAGAAACATGAGAAAAAAAATTAGAGTTTTAATGAATTCACAACACCAGTTGGACTTTACACTAATGTTATGAACCACACCACAAAGTTTTACTCTTGTAGTCGGAGAGCCCATGCCCCCAAGGTCTTATAAACCCTATAACACAATCCCACACGTAGACTCAAATCTCATACCTTGCAATTGGATCCTTACATGTTATTATACACAGTGACCTAACGTTCAAGACAAGCATACAAATTTTGACTAGAAATGAGCATAGGGCACATGAACGAAAATCAAATTTTCCATTGATCTGGTTGTTCTAAACTAAAAAAATCATTGGAGGCCAGCAAACACTACACAGATTTGCAAGGGTTCCTTCAAAACAAAATAAGAAAAAATTATCCCAAAATTTTAATTGGTACCCTCAGATTTTAATTATATTTCCTGTTTTGCTTCTTGTGGTACTTGTTGGTGCTAAAGTTGTCAGTTTTCATAACTTGATCTTTCAGAACAATAGCTGTCCCAATATCATTACAATTCATATACAGCTCCAGGAATAATAAGTTGTAGCCATTCAATAAAACTGGGGGAAAAAGTTTTGCATGTCATTTTACCTGTAATTCGCCTGTTTGGATCAAAGATGAGCATCTTCTCTAGCAAATCAACTGCACCAGGAGACATGTCGGGAAATCTAGCAGAAAAGTTTTGCTTTGGATATTGGGGAAGCTGTTTTACATATCTACGAGCATTATCACTTCGTAGAAATCCAAGGCTGGCATCATTGGGTGAACCTATCAGCTTTTTGAAAGAAAAGAAAATTGTCATGCTAGAGTTCATTTTAAATCAGAAAGAGATCTGAAAAGGATCGGAGAATGGGAATTTGCATTCTACCAGGAAACTGCATAATCTGAATCTATTGATTGCAACTAAGTTAGCAGCAAGCTAGAACACAATGAGTTAATGATAAGCATTGTTAATATAATCAAGTTTCATCTCTCACGTGTATGGTTTCCTTATGTTCCCAAAAAGTAAAAAAGGAACCAAGGGGACAAACGTAGAGCCAAAGAGAGTACAACTATCAATGTTTTTCCATAGCAATATGCTATGGTCATCTGGAGAAATTATTGTATGGCAAGGAACAAACGTACCATGTCCCATAAATAAAAACTAAGCACTTAAAAAAAATTGAAATTCAAAACTGGGATTCATGTTCCTAGTTTTCCATTTAGACATCATTCCCATTTACATTTCCCTCTTTATTAGAAAAAAATTTCTAACTCTTGAAGCAACAAGATTAACAAGAGGTTGATATGGACAGAAATAACCCAAGGGCTAAAAATAAAGGTACCGACAGCATTTTAGCAAAGCTTGACACCCAAAATTTACAATCACATAAATCTGTAGAAGTTGGAACTCTAATTTGTAAATAGGTCCAACATCCAGTTCTAAAAGAGAGAAAAGAAATACAAACAAACAAGAACATAATCAGTCTTAATATAATTATGCTAGCTAATTCAGGAGTTTGAAATCAAGCTAATAATACCTCTGTGATAAGTCTCAGCTGATGAACATAATCTTTGCCAGGAAAGAGTGGTTGTCTGGTTATGATTTCACCAAGTATGCAACCAACAGACCATATATCAATGGCTGCTGTATATTCTGAACAATTAAGAAGCAATTCGGGAGCACGGTACCATCTAGTGACCACATACTCAGTCATAAAGTCAGTTTCAGATGTAGTTCTAGCAAGACCAAAGTCCGCAATCTTAAGGTCACAATTGGCATTCAATAGCAAATTACTAGGCTTTAGATCACGGTGCAAAACATTTGCTGAATGTACATATTTGAGCCCTCGTAACAATTGATACAGAAAATACTGGGGCAAAAAAAAAAAGTTCTTATGAGTGTCTGTAAGAAAGAAAATATAAGAATTATGCTACAGTGCCTGAAGCCTTAAAGACCACATGAAGTCCATGCAGCGAAATAGATGGTGTGGACCACACAAGTGAGGTAGGAGACCTACATCACCTAGTACACAAACCGAGCTTCACCCAGTCTACAAGCTTTTAAGCTCTTGTTCCCAAGTATAATTACATTTTATCTATTGTTACATATAACCATGAATGTCACGTACCAATTTAATTCAAAACAAGCAGAATAAAATTACTGAGTAAAGTCAAAGGTAATTCAGGATATTAATGTAAATTGTAAAGCTAATTCATATTAAAATGTTTTCACTTGTCTGTTGTAGAGAAAATGAACATTATACACATCCAGCACAGATTTATATAATTTTTAAACATAACCAGAACACAATTTTGTCCACAAATATCAGTGATGAAAACCAAAGCATAATCTTTCTCATATTCAAAGTTCATTAATGACAATGGAATGATGTAACAAGAATCAAGACCAAAAACAAAGGTACAAGATGTAAAAAAAATCCGTAAAGAATTGCTCAAATAAAAGTTAATAATAGGTCTACACTTTTGAGAGTGGCTACCATATAAAGTTTACATGCAAAGGTAAAAAGAAAAATCAGGTAAGCCAATAAATTCAGGCCAAAAGTGACACAAGTTCATGTCTTATGTCATACAAAATCAATAGTAGTCTCAAGTTTAAAACATACTGGGTGAAATTTATTTACACCATTGACATGATTTTGGAAGTAAAACTTCACAGAAAGTAAGAGCAATGCCACTACATTATTGTTGCTGTCACAACATTGCACAGCTACAAACAAAGCACTATTTCAGTTTGACAGGAAAAACCAAAAAAGTGAAAGTCAGGCCTATCAAACTCAGATGGAACTGCATGACAAGTGTGCAATATTGTACACTTAAGACCACAGAGATATATATGTTCAGTACATCTACTCAATCCCATTATATTTTGTTTTATCTTCAGTTTGTGCAAAAATACAGCCAAAGGAGGATACACTAACCAACCCATTAGCTATAAAGTCTTTCAACTAAGTATGATTAAAAGTCATATGCTAAAAGTAGTTAAAGTGCTAACCCGACAATGATCATCAGTCAATTGCTGATTAGAACGTATTATTTGATGCAGATCTGTGTCCATTAACTCAGAAACAAGGTACACATCATTGAAGTTTTCCTTCTGTGGAGGACGTATAATATCTTTAATGGACATAATCTGCATTGGAGAAATAATTGATAAGCAAGCAGTCAGTCCACTTTGCAAGTTAAATGCTAACAAAGATTTTAGAAGCAAAATACAATGAGGAAAATCCAATCAAGCACATTTGATGAATCAGAGACCACTAGGCTAATATAGCTAGAGACTGACTGACAACTAAACAAGTATTTTCTAAGACTTAGATCAAAAGATTTTAACATAATCTGACTTTAATAAATGAAAGTTTTCATAGTAAAGCTAATCACAATCTGCATTGAATCATAAACAAAACATTTGAATAAAATTAGAGCAATGATATCAAGAAATTCCTACTCAAGCATAATGTGATACTCTTTATGATATATTTTACTTTATTCAAAAACATGTTTGACCATGCTAAATTGAGATTGTAAGAATATGGAGATAGACATATAGCATTGACTAAGTTGTTTAGCTTGTTAAAATTTCATCCCAACAGAGCACAAATCTACACATCAAACGAAAATATCATGTATATCATATTTGACCACAGGATGTTGCACTGTATCACTTGTTCAGTACGCAAAATTAAATATTACAGATCAAAGGTTTTACAGATGCAACAGAAAATGGGGTAAGAAGCAAAGAAAGGAAGAAATAGTTAGTCAAATAGGAAAATTTCACACTGTCACAGATGAAAATAAACAATAACATTGAGGAAAACAAGGTGTATAATATCAGACAGCAAGTAAATTAGTATCAAACTTACATTTGCATGATCCATGTGCCGAAGAAGTTTAATTTCTCGTAAGGTCCTTTTGGCATCTATTCTGTTATCAAATGCATTGCCAATCTTCTTAATGGCAACTTCCTCACCTGTCTCTGCATTTACAGCAGCGCTGAAGGAAACAAAAAATTAATAGTGTTCCTCACGTCCTTGCTAACAGAAAGTCTATGTCACATGGATAACAAAAGTGAACTCCTACTCCTAGTCAGACCCCAGATTTTAATAAACCATCCACAACACATACATTGTACACCATGTAATTGAGCCATCAAATACCAAGAACTATGCTATTAACAGCATCAATGTTAAATTAAGTCATGAGCACACAGAGATACCGGAAGAACGACCACATCTGATATTCCACTTTGACTTAAGCAGAATTGTATCAGTATATCTAATTAGACAATTGGCCGCCATTTTAAAAACTACAAAGATACTAATCTAAGGAGTAACATATGATTCAGCTCATGAATCCCATCAAGACGAGGCAAATTGGTAATTATCCTATATCTTAAAAGCAAATAAGAAAAATACAAGCTTAAAAGTGGTATTCATCATCATCAAACCAAAATAACCAATTCAATCTTCATTCACTCAACAAACAGACCAAACATCAACTTAAATTTTTTTTAAAATGACAATTTTAAAACAAAAAAGTTAATTCTTAACAAAAGGGGTTTGATCGATCAGTAGCAAAAACTAGTCCTTGCTCCTTAAGTCAGCTCAAAACAAGGACACTCCTTTACAAAATAAATATATAAATGAAACCAACAACAGAAAAAAAAAAACAAATGCTAATAAATTCAGCGAAAAAGAGTCTTTGACTTACCAAACAATACCATAAGCGCCTCTACCCACAGGGCGAATAGGAGGGACATACTTTCTGGAAACTTCAAAGAGATTGCCATAGATATTGTACTGAACATAGCGTCCACCATGAGTAGGTACTCCTCTGATGTTGTTGTGTTCACCTGACTCAACAACAGACATGTCTTGTGTTGTGTCTATGACCTCTTCTCTTCTCAACTCAATTCAACACCAAAACTAAGAAGTGGGAAGAAGAAAGAGGAGAGACCCAAAATAAATAAGGGTAATTCAGAGTGAAAAAGGAGCTAACTTTCTTACACTTGAGTTTGAAGGACATGAGACTTTTCAAGCGGACACGCATGTGTGAACCCGTGAACTTATTGACTTTTCTTTTTACTTCTTTTGCATCAACGTTGGTGTGCTGTCTGTGATTTTCCACTTCCATTCCTTTAGTTTCTTCTCCTATTTTTTTATTACTATTTTCATTTTCCTTTTCGTTTAAATCACCAACAATGGCTTACATAGCTAAATATCCTTTTGTGTCCTTTAACATCATCCAAGTTTAAAATCTTGATTGATTCATAAATATAAAAAAAAAATTATACTGTGAGAAAAATATCACATATTATACTGGCTCACGATTGCAAAAAAGATTAATCATATTTTTTTATGGAATAACTTTTTGTTAATATCAAGTTTAAAAAAATAATTGTCTAATTAGTCTAGTAGTTTATTATTGTTTGATGATTTTTATAGTAGTATTATTTTTACGGAAATTAACAATGTGTATGCATATATTGTAATTTGTTGGTACACTGTGGATATCTATAATTGCCTTGATTGGTAATTAAATAATGACTGCTATGTGATAAATCAACTTTTAATATTAACTAAATAAATATTCTTTTCATGTTTCTGATGTAAAATTAAATAAATTGCATGAATATCAAGTTGTTATTTTATTTACCTGTTAAACATTTTTTTAAAATTAAAAAGATAGCAAAGCTCCAATTTTTTCTTTGGTTTGGTCAATGCAAAACTCCAATTTAGCAACTAGTTTATGCACTTGCAATGCAGGTACGATTGTACGAGATGCTTTCTATTTTTATTTTCAAACCCATGATAGGGTGTTGAATAGAGAAATAAAAAAAATATATAGAAAGGTTAATACTACTATTAAATAATAGTCATGGGTAAAGAAGTAAACCATTATTTTTTATTTGTGGAAATATATAATCAGCTTCTCATTTAACGCCACCTATTTAAATTTTTTTAATCTTGCGAAGTGTTTAAAACATTTACCACAGATAAAATATTCCGGTTACTCAATTAATGCACAACCATATGGTCTAGAAGTTTTACATCAATAACATTATAACATTATTTTAAAAAAACATTTTCTTCTTTGATAAATAAAATAAAATCATTCAATAAAAAAATCTCACATATTTAAGTATTTAGACATATTTGATTTTTTTTTAACATTTATTCTCCTGATCCTATAGCCTTCTTCTGTCATGTAAAGTAATGCGCACGTAAAAAACAGTATAAAAAACGTTATTTTATTTAAGAAAACACCATGTTTGTATTTGCCATATTTTCATAAATTGCTAATATAATTTGCACTAATCAAAGTCAAGTCAAAGAAGTTTCAAGATTAACGATAAAAATACAACTCAAAAACGATATAAATACAAAGTCAAGTCCTCATCAACGTAGCACACGACTGGAATTGGTCTAGTCTTTAATTTGAACCATCATTCTAACAAAGTTGAGCAAAATGGCGCTATCAAAATGGAAACTCTCTGAAGGAATAAAATACAAATTATCAGTAAATTTTATAGTCAATGTTCATTTTTCCTTTAATCAAAATCTGTGTTTTCTAATGCAAAGCAAATTTGCAAAAGATAGAAACTTTCCCACTTTGTGGTCCAAAAATGAATAGAGACAAAATCCATAAGACATGCCTCGAAAATATAGGCTGTCCTCATATGAAAACTCTAATACTCTTGATGTTCTTATCCAATTCATATTATGATCCATTCCATGATTATTATTGTACAAAATCTAATATAATATCTAACAATAATATGGTAACAGAAATAAGAATCATGAAGAGACTATCATACTATGGTAACAGAAATAAGAAGCATGAAAAAACTATCATACTATAATTATGGGACAAACCCTTGAAGTATCTGAGTTGCACTAACAATTTGCGACTTAAATTTATTTGAAAAGATTAGTTTCGCTTACTTTGGTCCATATTTTTGCTATAAAAAGATGCAATATGCAAAGTTTACACCTTTTAACCAGTCAATTGTCAGCAAAATTGAAGTAACACATATTTTGAAAAAATAGCATCTGAATAATTTTCCTGCAACCAGTAAAGGTAGCACAATCTATGATTGTTGGCAATTATGAATTCACGAATGACCAGTCAACCCAAAAGAGATCTTCAGAATACCTTAAAACAGGAATGAATCAACGAGGCAGAATGACTTGTCATATGCTAAAGCAATTTGACGAGTCAATCGCCACTAACACCCTTGGTAATAAATAACCTTCATCTGTTTCTCTCCAAAATAAAGTAATGAAAGCTTGATATACAAAACAGATAAGGTTCCATTAATCAATGAAGCACGAATCAGAAATTTGCATGATATATAACCCAATATCCATTTTTTTCTAAAAAATCTTGCATTTATTGAACATTTAGGTTGCAAACAAAATAATTCAGACCATATAAATTCTCAAATATTAATATTGCATCTGCATGATGTATTAATATTACAGTTGAAGCAGACAGAGCAGAATTATATACCACAAACAGTTCCAGATATTTTCTGAAACTGTGCCAGAGTCCCATGAAATTTAGGATCCAAGCATCTCTAACACTGTCACATTAACCCACAAGGCAAACACACAAATTCCAGATAAGTAAACACAACTTTGCATACAGCAAAAAGAGTGCTTATCTATTTCTCAAACAGTATACACACAACCAGGTTTCCACTTGCATAGCCCATTAGATGCACTTCATCCCAAATTCACACATAAACATAAGCCACAGATGGAACATAAATATCAGTTAAGTGCAAGTGCAACATCAGAAACGTACCACATTTTTCGTCCAGTAATAATAAATAGCTTTCCCTATAATCATGAAAGCTTCTAAACTTAATCATATGAGGTGAGCTAGTAACACTCCGTGTTAGAGTGATGCCTTAATTGTGATCTCTTCTAGCCCGCCTTACTTGCAGTTTCTTTGGGTTGCCTTAATAATAAGCATTGAAAGGGGGTGTTTAGTCTCACAACAACTAAAGATATAACTCAAATAATTAAAAAATCCTCACCTTACCAGTTAATTTTATAGGATTAGACTCTTAACCCATATTCTAAGATAGTATGATAACTTATCTGGATTTATTGTTTGGTCACATGTATTTTCTGCACTCTAGGCCATAACCTTGGGTATGAGATATCGACTTCACCTAGATGATTTGGGGCCAGGATTCGAAGTTCTGATAGGTTAGTGCTTGTAAATTTGAAGCAATGGGTTCAGAATCTCCAGAATATGTAATTTGATATTAAGTATTTAAGTTTCGATCCAGTTCAACAACTTCCTTTAGGAAATCAGTTCAGGTAGCTGAATTGTTTTTTAAAAATGGTTCGGTTATTAAATTATTTTAAGTTTGATTTTTTGTAGTTTGGTTCATAAGAGGCTTTTGCACACCTCCTAGACAATAAGATAGACAAATCCAGTGATTGCAAGAATAATTATAACAGGATATGTTGAAAAAAAAAATACAATATGTGATGAAAAGTCTATTTTACTGATCATATGATCAAATCCAACCTATACAATGCTCATTGACTATATCTCAGAGGCAAAGCTTGTACACTGGATTTTATTCCAAAATTTTGATTGCAAAACTCGAGCACAATTTATCTGGTCCAAATACGGTTAAGGAACAGTGGGAGCAGGAACAATTTGCAATTTTCTGCGAACATCTTCCAAGTCTTCATGAAAATGTTGCTCATAATATACACACATAAGATCAGTCGATTGCATGCCAGCACGAATGGCCCAAGGGAAGTAGTGCTGATAAAACAATTTTCTCTGCTTTTCATTGAATCTAGCCGTGCCCCCTATAACGGACAGCAGACACATAGGAAGGCCCATCTGCTCAAATTCAATGAGCTTCAGTGCTGTCTCCCCAATCAAGTTAGTAGGAAGGTCAAAAAGGGTATGCCAGAAGTCATGCACTTCACGAGCCCGCATGGCTACATAGGCCAGTTCATCTGTGTCCATGAACCGCACAGGAGGTCGATCATCTGGCGAAAAGTTCCTAGATCCCATAAACCTCGCATAGGCAGCACCGAATGTGTTTGCTGCCAGATCCCAAGCATGTCCTACCTTTGCACAAACAACACGAGGGCGCTCCAATAGTAAGGCCTATCAATCAGGATTCCGAGGAAAAAAAATTATTGGTTTTTGCTGTGATATAATTGTATGTTTCAACAAGCAAAGTAAGAATGTCAATTATTTTAGTGATAACTATTTATAATCACTTTTATCAGTAAGTTCAGGGGCAAACCATCCCCTCATCTTAAACTTTGTTACACCAAAATAAACAAACTATGAGTAAATAGTTAATGCACTTTTACATTGTTATATAATCACAAATCACAATACATGATAAGTCTGTTGACTTTTACCATAACTACCTTAAAAGTTATATCAATCATGATTTCTGATTGGTTAACTATATAGAAATTTTTTTACTCTGACAATGCATAAAAATTAAACTCAGACTATTATGATTGCATGCCAATGATCATCCAAAAAAAAGTGATATATGATAAAGGGAACTCAACATTCAACAACACAACACAGGCAAGGAAAACATCCGCATAAAACAAAAACAAATAAGAGTAGAACAAAATAAACTGACCCACCCTCCCTTCAGGGGAACTCTTCATCCTTTGTAGAACTCTCTCAAAAGCATGCTTTCCAGTGGTCTCACCAAGAGCTGCTATCAAATCTGCTCTTCGAGGGTCCAACAACGCCCCCACCGTGGAACCCACTGCCACAGCTGCCTGCTGCCATGCCTTCAGCCAGATTCTACCACCTTCTATCATTGCAAATAACTAACTATACTTGCCAATCTGAACTAACACAAACACATCATTATTTTCGGAAAGCCAAACAAATTCATCAATTTTGATTCAACTCATATTGAGAATAAACAAAACCAAATTAACGGGAATGATAAACATTAAGATTAAAAATAACAATGACATTAACATTAACAAGAATGAGAAATATGATGAACCAAAACCTTTAGTATGGAATTAATTATAGGAACCTTAAAAACCATAAAACTACAGCGAATTATCAACCACAAGTCTAAAAAATTTACCTGCAAAAAAATGTCAGAACATGAAAACCTTATCAAACACTTTCAGCACATGAAATCAAAGAAAATAATCGATTATCAGATTAATTACCAAAATGACAGAGAAAAAGAAGCAAATAATAACCCTAATTTCTTTGGGAAGCAAAGAAGCATAGAACGAAGGATGTTGTTACCTGAAATGATTGAAGAATCAAAACGAGAGGGAAAGTTTAGAAAATGAAGAAACCTCTGTCTCGCCTTATTTTACCATCGAGGGAAGGGACACTGCACACGAGGGTTATATTAGAATAAATAAGGAAAGACAGAGGTTACTTCATTCTCTAAAGTCCAAAGTTAACAACCATTAAAGAAACACAAGACACAAACAATGATTGAGGGATAAAACTGTAAGAACTGAACTGAACCAAACTTCTAGAAATTGGTTTTGTCCAATCCATTTTTTTCACTTCAAATAAATACTGCTATTACTTTATAAGATTTGGTGGACTAATATTTAACCAAACCAACCAATAGTTCCTAGAAGCTGCATTTGACAAGATCTATGTTCACTTGTGACTCATCACTTCATATATCAAAGGTGAAATTGACTTTCAAGTTTCAACATTAATAAGCATTTCTCAGCCATTGAGACCCTTGGTAATTGCCATCTTAATCATCAACATTAGACAACTCTACCTCTTCTAGCTTCAGATGTAGAATTGGCCACCAAAAGTTTAAGGTAGCACACAACAAATCCGATGTCTTGGTGAGCAAGTGAGGGGCTTGATCAACACCACTAAACCAGCTCACTATGATTTCATAGACACCAAAGATTTCAACATTTTTGGGTTCACTTGTTAAGCTTGGCATCATACACCTGCTGGATTGCTTGCCGTGAGATTCACTGGAAATGGTTTAGTTTAGTATGTGTCCATATTGTAAAGGTCCACCAAACCAAAAATTAAATCTTACAAGATGTAAACCTTAAAGAGAATCAGAAATTAGCAGCCAACTAACCAAAATTTCCTAAAGATAAAGGGTTTCAAATTTTAGTCTTTATAATTTTCACTGAGGGACAAAAACATTGTGAAGTTGTAATAACCAATCACAAAATATTATTGGGACCAAAATTCTGATAAGGGAAAAACCATAGCGTCTAAAATTTACCTTACCTAAATAAATAATTAAAAAAGAAACTAGAACAATAAAATTCAACCTTCAATCCTAGTTATAAACATGTCCAGATATAAAATTTAAAAGTTAAAATTTCAAACAACAGCAGCCAAATTCAACAACGCAAATCTCAAAATTAATTGAAAGAAAAAAAAAAAAGGTCAAACCATCTAAAACTCATCAAACACTCTAGATCGGCGAACTAGAAACCGATTAAACCGAATAAAATCACCGATTTCCAAATTAATTCGCAAAAGGCACCGATTATGAAATTAATTCACAAACCTAACTTCAGTTATTCTCACGAAATAGAAAATAAGAGCTTCTTTTCTTTCCTTATTCTTTTGCAGAAATCAGAGAAGAGAGGGTGAAGAAGGATACCTGGTAGAGAAGAATCAAAGAGAAGAGAAAAGTTTCAGAGAGATTCGAATCCTTCGTCTCTTTCAAAGAGAAGAGTTTCAGGTAGATACCCTAAAAAAAAGGTTAGAACTTACAAGGAGATAATCATTGAGATGAATAAAAATAGAAAAATTAGTTTAAATTAATAATTTGAAAGTTTAAATTATATTTCAAAAATACTCAGAATTAAATTGTTTGAATATTCTTTTCGGACACAAAGTTAAATATAAAATATTTTGTATGCTAGTCTTAAATATAAACAAATATACTTGTTTAATGAAACTATATCAAATTATAATTTGTTTAATTGAGATTTTATTTTTAATAACTTTTTTTTTATTTCTAGGATGGATAGTTTAGAGAGAAAGGAATATTTTTTAATGAAACTAGTGCAACTAAATGATTCTAACTAACTTTTTAATTAGTATAAGTTAGGTTTTTTTATAGATTTAAGATTGAAGGAAGTAATGATTATATTTATTGACACTACATGTAATTTAAGGATGGATTATTTTCAATTTTGAGTGTGGTTACATTAAGAACTCATCTACAAATACATCAACTTGCATGAGAAATGAGTGAGTATCTTCTTAATACATTTCATAATAAATTAAGGGTATAAAAAATTAACAATTAATACTTCTAAAAGTGGATTTATGTTTTTTATAAATAAGACAACAAAATACATTATTTGTTTTGTAAGTAAAGTATGAGAGTGGTATTTTATTCAAAAATATTATTTAAGTATAAAAATTGAAATCATTAATAGTGTGTCCATTAATTTTGGTTTGTAATTTGAGTAATAAATTAAGTTGTTACTTCTTCACTTTTCTATCCAATTTGTGCATATTGAGATTTTAGGTGAGACTCATCTTTTCTCTCTTTTTGACCTTGTTTTCGTGTTGGGGAAGGGAGGAAAGAATTTTGAAAAACATGCAATTTCCTCATTTCTTTTGGTTTTCCTTATCTTTCTCAAGTAACTGGCAAAGGATAAAAAATGGTGATATTATCATTTTAAGTGCAATCTTTTTTATTTTTTTTTTATGTTTTCTTCTCATTTGTTTTATAATCTACGCAACAAAATTAAATTATTGTTCTTCTCTTTTTTGCCCAATTTGGGCGGATTGAATTTTATCTGGGACAATTTTTTCCCTTTCAAGTCATTTTTTTTGTACCAACCAAGGGGAGAAAAGGTTTTTTTAGAAGCATTCTATCTTCAAATTTTTTTTTTTGTTTCAATCTCATTTTCGCACAATAAACAGGTAAAGATGAATGATGTTGTCATTTTAAGTGCAATCTTCTCATTCTTTTTATGTTTCCTTCACATTTTCTTTATAATCCATGCAAGAAGTTAAGTTGGTGGTTCTTCTTTTTTTTTACCCAATTTAGACAAATTGAGAATTTAAGTAAGACCACTTTTTTCCTTCCCGATCCTATTTTTATGCTTAACAAGAGGAGGAAAAGTTTTTAGAAGCATTCAATCTTTTCATTTCTTTCTATTTTCTTATCTTTCTTGTGTAACAAACAACGGGTAAAAAGATGGATAATGCCATTATTTTAGGTCCAATCCTCTCATTTCTTTATGTTTCCTTCCCATTTGCTTTATCATCCATGTAACAAGTTAAGTTGTTACTTCTTTTTTTCCAATTTGGGAGGATTGAGATTTTAGGCAAGACCATTTCCCCCATTTTTAGTCCTATTTTATGTCTATCAAGGGGAGGAAATGTTGCTGAAACGTGCAATTTTCTTATTTCTTTCTCTTTCTCGCATAACACACAATAGTAGAGATGGATGATGTTGTCATTTTAGGTGCAATCTTCTTATTTCTTTATGTTTCATTTTCATTTGCTTTATAATCCATGCAACAAGTTAAGTTGTTGCAACTTCTCTTTTTTGCCCAATTTAGGCGGGTCAAGATTTTAGGCGAGACCATTTTTTTTTCCTTTCGGTCCTATTCTTTTGCCCACCAAGGTAAGGAAAAGGTTGTTGAGAAACGTGCAATTTTTTATTTCTTTTCACTTCTCTTTCTTTCTCAAGTAACAAACAACTAATAATGATGAATGATACTGTCATTTTAGGTGCAATCTTCTCATTTCATCATGTTTCCTTATCATTTTCTTTATAATCTAGGCACAAGTCAAGTTGTTACTTCTTCTCTTTTTTGTCCAATTTGAATAGATTAAGATTTTAGGTGAGATAACTTTTTTTTCCAATCCAATCCTAGTTTTGAAAATTGTGTAGTTGAGTGTTCTGAAATTGAAAAAAATAGAAAGAAAAATGTTATTTTTAAGATTAATGTAATGACGAATGAACCAAAGAAATTAAAATATTTTTATTTTTATTTTATATGAAAATGTTTTGTATGGATTTTTAGTTGGATAACTAAATAATGTAATTGATATGGATATAACTTTGTAAAGAATATAAAATATTTTTTTATGAGTTAACCTTAGCCCACTAACATAACAATCCGTTTTTATTTTTTTAGCCTTGACAAGCCAACTTTCCAATAAATAAGACAAGTTTTTTTTTTAACTCCTTTCATGCAGGTTGTTCCCATCCCACCTTGTTCCCAACCCATAACCTAAGTATATTCAACAAGAATGTGAAATGTAAGAATAATCAATCTTGATCATATACTTATACATAAATAATTAAAAATATTTTAGTTAAATTTAATCTTACTTATTTATTTGAATTATATGATTATGATTTACTTCGTAAGAGTCTAACACCTACATGTTTTTTTATGTCTTATATGTTGACAAGAGAATATTTAAAAAGAGTTAAATTTTGGTGAATTGACAGTTCTTACCATGTTAACTAATAAAAAAAATCATTTTAAGGATGAATTTTTGAATAATTATTATAAAATTCAATAAAATTGTTTTTTATCCTATCCAAAAGTTTGAGCCAAGTTTATGGAGATTGCTTCCTACACCTCTATTTTACTACCTGCACCATCTCAAAGTTGCCCTTCCTTCTCTTAAGTTTGTCTTTACCCAAATAAGTATCTCCACACCTCCTTCTTATTCGATGTGTAGTCGTGTGTCTCCAACTTGCAATACAAAATGCATTTACTTTTTCAGAATAATAATTGATCCGCTAGTATTTGTTTACAGTTATGTAGCATCAATCTGTAACGTATTTTATTTATTGCGCTCCGGATTCAGTTTTCCAGATTACGTATTTATTATTCTCAGAAGCATCAATCCGTAACATAGTTTTTGTTTATTATTCTCTGGACTCACCAGTAATCCGAATTGGGTATTTATTATCCGGTCTCATGATTCCGGAAAGGTTTAATATATTATCCGAGAGATGACTTGTTCTTGAAAAACAAAAGATAATTATATTTATAAAGTAGTAAAAGCAACAATATACACATTAAGAGATCTAAACATAAATAAGTTATAAATAATGAAGACAACAACAACCACATTCCCATCAAGAGCAACTTCAAAATTGCACACCAATACAATTTCTGATTCCCAAACTTCATCACAATGCCAAATTGTCTAGCATTATATATGAACCATTGTGGCTAGCTAGCTTCCTTTGACGCAAGCCATGTCATATTCTAGCTAGCTCCTGTAATCTTTACCAACAGGCTAGATATACACTCTCTCAATCAATTAACAAACATTATATTCTAGATATAATTTTCAAACCATAAAAATATTTTTTTATAACATAATATGAAAACAGAAACCAAAGATAAACCAAGAACAACTCGTTTCCTGCAACTGATATGTGTCAAGTAGAAGCTACACATGCTCTTACCTCTATCTTATCTATACTTTTTGACATGAATTTGTAGGCTATCCAAATCATATCTCAAAATTAATTTTATAAGTGCTCGCTCAAATACACAGTAAGCCATAAACCCGAATATCAGCTACATGCATGAGCCAAGAAAGACCACAATCTTATGTTGGTCAAAGAGTACACATGCATGTGAGTCGCTTGATCATTAATAGCCAAACAAAATGAAGCTATAGAAAAAAATGAAGGGATAGGGCTGATAATAGTTTGTAAACAATGTCAAGATCTCCAATCATAAATCATATCAAAATTTTCAAATAGAGAGATTCTTAGGAACACCAAGTACTGAAAGACAACCTAATTATTTGTAGTTTTATACCTTTTAATGTGGCTCGCCATTAATTGTCTTCCACCTAACCACTACATTTTCGTGCTAATTGTTGTCATAGATGTTGAAAGACAAAGGTGACAAAATGACATGGCACATGTTGAACAATACAGCGTTGGACCGAGGATTTCCTAACACTCCTTCTTGTACCTACAAATTTCTTCTTCATTAGTAACCTTGGCTGTATTTAAATCTACAATATTCAATTCATCACTTGTTTTCTAATCAAAATGAATGGTTTTACTTTTACCATTTAATCTCATTATATATCATGCAAATAGAAAATTCGTCATTTATTACTGAAATTTTGTCCTACTGACTTAAAGAGGACTACAAAAAGAAAAGAAAAATGATAACCATCCTAATTTATAACCTGCAGGTTTGAAAGGTGATGAGGAATAAAGAAAACTAATATTCTTATAATCTTTTGATGTAATTATATTTGTAAAATTTCGAGAATGTCAAAATAAATATTAAAATAATTTATTTACCTGGTATGTTGAATATTCTCCAACAGATAGTTAAAAATTAATTTCTTATATTTTTCTTATTTTTGGAGAAAAGCACATTACTAAGTTAGTTCGTGACTTAAAAAGACAGCGTACGTCGTTATGGTTGGCTTTGGCTATGAACTGAGAAAAGCTTACTACTAATTACTTCATTTTTTTTTTCTTTTTTCCTGAAAAAGGTTTAACTGAATAGAGCAAATCAAGAAAGTCACGTATCACTGTATCAGTTTCTAACTTTCTACTAATAGGTCATCAAGAGAAGAGAGAATATGCCAAGGATACAACATCATTTCTTCGACGTACGTCATGTTGCCTCATAATTTTATAGAAAAAGAAATTGTTAAATAACACTTGGAATATAATATAATCATATAGTACTTTCTTGAAGACATTGCCTTGCAACCAATGGTGTTTGTTTATTAGTAACTAAATAATATCTGCCTAGCTATTTGGTTCTTTCCCAGTTCCCACTATCCACTCCCAATAAATATGAAGAGCAGCTGAGAACGTGCAGCACAGGTTGGAGCACTTAAGTTCAACTTGATTGATTAATATTCATAAAATATATATGTCAAATTTATAGGACCGAATGAGGATCTTTGATTTTAATTCTTATCTGGTAGTTCTGAAAAATCTTTGAACATTGCTAAAAAAGTTTTTTAAAAAAATGATTGAATATCATCTCATGTTTGAACATACAAGATTCTGGTGACTTAAGAAAGACTTTGAAAAAAATGCAAAAGTATCTAAACGCATCATTTCATATTCATGATACACAAACATAATTTTTAAAATAAAATATGATTCTCTTGTAATTACTTATGAATAATAAATATATTTCTTTTTCAAACTAATCTGGATGCCCAAATATCTCCCTTGCACCAACTATTCTTTCCGACAACTTCTGAAATTTTTTGGCACAGTCTTATTTTTTTTAATTGTTCAAATTTTAGAACATACAAGTTCTTCTAATGTGCTGACCATAGTTTTCCTTGATCCAACTAACTAGAAGTTATGAATCACACACTTCCAAGAACAAGGCATTTATGACAAGATACCTCCTAAGAATCCTAGCAAATTAAACTATATGAAGAGATACAAAAATATATCACCATGGATCAATTAAATTAATATAAGATTGATTCAAACTTTTAGCTTAACCATTTATATTAATTAAAATTAATTAAAGTAACTTAACTATTTGCATATAACTATATGATTAAAATTAACTTCTACTTTCACTTATGATCTCTGATATTTTCCTTATATTTATACATGTGCATGCGCGTAAAAGAAAAGAGCCATTATAAACACCACATGAGTGCACGCTTCTTCAACCAAAAATTTATGACACATTGTCCGGAAATTTGAAGTTATAGTACATTTGAAAAGAGTTGTCTCTTTGAACATACTAGAGAGAAAATATTTACTTTTTTTCCGCGCGGGGGGGAATCAATCTTTTTGGGGGGATTCTTTGTTAGAAATGCTTATAGCTTTAGAAGGTTTAATTTGATTAAAAATACTTTTACGTTATAAAATTGAGAAAATATTTTTTATTTTTTTTATATCTCCACTTAATATAATTAGAGAAAGTTTTAAGAAAGTAAAAAATGATTTAATCAAATGCTATTATATTTTTTTATGATTAAAGTTATTGAATGACTTTATTAATAATTGAATAAAACCTTAAATGGAAATTATTTTTAAATAAAGGAAGTGATTTCCGTATTTTATTCATTAATAAGTACAGTTATTAAAAATCCTAATTTTAAAATATAAAAATCCATGAAACAAAAAAGAATTATGCAATTATTTAACTTTGATTGGGTTATTGCACACCATTTGGGTACATTAAGATAACATTTGACATACCAATAAAGCAGAATAGGAAGTCCTTTTATGTTCTTCACAATTTCACTTTTTTAGAGAAATTAAAATATACCACTTTAGCTCCGTGGCCCATTTTATTATTTTAAAAATACATTACACATGAAACAGAATTCATTAGCATGTTACGTGTAGTTTTAATAAGTCTAACCGGTTACCACCAACCACTATTGTGTATATATACAACAATTTCTGCACGAAAGCGACTTCTGAGATTAAAAGGCAAAAACAAAAACATTGAAAGTGCTTATCTCTAAATATGCTGCTAACACGTAATTGGATATTTATGAGAATGGAAAGGTTAAGAATATGGGATGATTACCCATTTGCACTTGGAAAGGCTATAAAAATAACAAAGCAAGAAATATCAGGATAAACATAATGTTAGTTTATTCTCAAAGGGTCCACAGTTGACAAAAATCAATAATCATTGTACCTTGACAAATGCCATTTTTTACAAAAGCTTTGTTGGTGGTTATGATTATTACTAATCCATGATTCCATGTCAATGTCAGGCTCCAAAGTGCAGAGAAATTTACAAATGAGAAACTAAATAACCATTGAAGAATTCAGGAAGAGACAAAAAAGGGTGTCCCCAAGATACACTCATAATCAAGGCACCAATCAGTGCCGGTTGCTTTCTAATGACAAAAGAGTGTGTACTGGCAAGTCTGGCATTGACTATGAAACCAAAACCTATGACCAAGTTCCTGCACACTTCCCTGCCCTCAGTGCCCGTTGTTCCATTTGGGAAATGTTAGCATTCATGACAAGAAGTGAAGATACAATTGATATTGATTAGCTAGCCAGCATGTTCATTTCTTCGTAAGCATCCAACTATGGAGTTGGCAATGATGTTAATAGATTGAAATTGTTTCCATCAAGTAGTTGGATTGTAGGCCTAGTGCTCAGAAGCATCTAACTGGACCCACCAATTGCACTCATGAAATGCTATCGAACATATGATGGGACCAGGATGCAATGCTAAAAACAAAATATGGGAGACAAAGGTGGTTGATAACATATTTTGACCACATGGGAAGAGTACCAATTTTGTGCAATGCTTATCCAACTTTATCTTGTAAAGAGAAACACAAATAATTTTGAATTTTATAGTAATGAATCAGAGTATACAAAAGAATCCCAAATTGAGGTAGGTTACAACTGAAGACATTATGCAAATGAGAGGGAAAACTAATTGCTTCTTTCATCATTCAAGTAAAAA
The DNA here is from genome assembly GCF_000004515.6 of Glycine max. NCBI lineage: Eukaryota > Viridiplantae > Streptophyta > Magnoliopsida > Fabales > Fabaceae > Glycine > Glycine max. The sequence continues at coordinate 5,854,707 of NC_038243.2, read as the reverse complement.
TAAATATTGGCAAACTACTAGGAAGAAAGATAATATGACACATTGCTTTTCAGTTATCATACTACAGTTATCTCGATCTATGGGGTTGAGGGTGCAGTCTACTACTAGTAGTACTGTCATCTTCACTTTGATCAGTGATCTCTCCACCTATCTGCCTTTTATCTAATTTTGAGTCCTTATGCTCTAGTTGATAATCGCGATGGGAACGGGAGGATTCTCCTCCAGTCCTTCGATCCTACAGACAGGAAGGACAAAACAAAAGCCAGAAGCATCAGATTACAGCAAAATTGAAATTTCTTATTATTGGTTCAGTCAACTAAAATGTAAAGTTTGAGAAGGGAAAAGAACACACATCACGGAATAAGAGGTCCTCAGCCTCGAGCATGTGGATCACATGTCCTATTTTAGGCCTCTTTGCTGCATCCGGGTCGACACATCTAAGAGCAACCAACAAAGCCCGTTTAAGAGCCTTTGAAGATGGCTTTTCAGCAATCTTAGGATCAACTACTTCCTCAGATTTTCGATTCCCAACCATACTTTTCAACCACTCTATTAAATTAACCTGCAATAATTCCAACTTCCACAGTTAGGAGAAACGAGAGAAAGAACTGCATAGATAAGTATAAAATGAACAATCTCAAAACTGTTGAGTGTGTAGGTGATGATTTCTAACCTCTCCTTGTGGTTTACTATAATCCACAGGACTTCTTCCAGTAATTAATTCCATGATGAGTATCCCGAAACTATACACATCACTCTTTTCAGTCAGCATTCCAGTGCATGCATACTCTGGTGCAACATAACTGCAGAAAGAGAAAGGGAGAAAACCAATGAGTGAGTACCATAAATTTGAGAATAATAATAACTAATAACACATTTTGCTCTTACAAGTACTGAAATTAATTATAATTGGCAATAAAGATAGGAAAATGCTTAGTTAAACCATACTAACCCAAATGTCCCCATCACTCGAGTAGTGACATAACTATGATCCGCTGACAAAAGCTTAGCAAGCCCAAAATCAGAAACCTTTGGGTTCCACTGGCGATCAATGAGTATGTTGCTTGATTTCACATCTCGGTGGACAACTTTTGGTTCAAGACCTTCATGAAGATAAGCCAATCTGAAAAGATACACAAAAACCACTGTGATCAAAACAATTCAAGCATTGACATGTATACCAGTGTATGCATGCTAGATCATGAATATAGTACCCTTTTGCCGTGCCCAATATAATGTTCATTCGGATATCCCATGTCATTGGGCTTACAGGTCCAACATCCCCATGCAGCCACTGTTCTAGATTCCCATTGTCAACATATTCATACACAAGCATCCTGCAATATGAATATTGAATACATCCTTCAAAGTTCAAATCTTACATTCTTTAAACCAAACAAACTCTTTTAGCTTCAATGTTCAAAACAAAAAAAAATATACCTGTATGCCCCCTCAACACAGTATCCAAGCAACCTAACAAGATTCTTGTGCCGCACACGACCAATTGCTTCTACCTCAACTTTAAATTCTCTCTCAGCTTGGCCCCTGAAAATGAGTTAAATATTAAGCAGAGAAAGACAATCACAAGATCACATCATTCTCACTATACAGCAACAGTAAGTAATCAAAGAAAGAAAGTAATGGAAAAACCCAACAACATATGACAGTACAAAAACTACTGAAAGTGACAACCACATTATCAGCTCAGTAGTGAAAAACAAGGAGCCAAAAAGGAAAACGATTCTTTCCTTCACATAAGTAAGTGACTTTTTACAACACAACACCCAGCATCAGAAGACAAGGATAACACACTCAAAAAAGAAATCAGGTTAAAAAAGTACAAAACAGTAGCAGCAAGAGTAAAACAGAAGAAAAACACAATTTTTTGCACTGTTCACCATAAACATCATTTTACTTAAGGCACGCAAAGCCGCATTCCAAAAACTAACACAACCATTCACTTAGCTCAATCCCAGCAATTTTTTTACCATTTTGTTTTGCAAAACCCCAAAACCAAAAAAATAAAATAAAATAAATCATTTCCCTTTTTCCAATGCCAGATTCAAAATACCAAAGAACCACATAGACAATCAAATTAAAAAAGAAAAAGAAAACAATTCACGTAGACACCCCCGATCACAGAAGCTTCATTTATTCTTCAGCCACCCCAATTAATCCCCAAAATAAATAAATAAAACAAACTCAATTATCATTTTGTCTAAAAATTTAATCTTTAACCGAGTCCAACAACATCTTGTGATGCGTGATCCATGTAGCCACCTCACTTAAAGTTGAATTAAAATTACTACATGAAACCGAAGCATAAAAAAAAAATTGAATTTTTATAGAAACGTACTTGTTATTCAAAAGGTTCTTAACAGCAACCTTGGTGCCATCGGGAAACAAGCCACGGTACACGATTCCGTAGCCACCTTCGCCGATGACGTTCTCTTCGCACAACCCATTAGTGGCGGCTTCGAGTTCTCGGAGCGTGTACCACCTCCCCCACCCGAGATGCGACACTTCGGGGCCCACGCTTCCAAGCGACGACGCCGTTTCGCACGCACTCGCGGTTGCTCTGCTCTCCCCGCTCGAGTACAGCGCCGCCGTAGCCGCGGAGCGAGGGTGGTCGGGTTTTGTCGGCGGCGGAGGGGGGAGGTGGACGGAGTCGGGGGGCGGGGGGACGTGGACGATCTCGAGGATTTCTTTGGAGATTGGGGGAGTGGGGAGGGTGGTGGAGGGGTGGCGGGGGCGGGGGTTCTTATGGTGGTGGTGGTGGTGGTGGCGGCGGCGGGAGGTGAGGCAGAGGGAGAGGAGGAAGAGGGTGATGACGATGAGGGATCCGACGAGGATGCCGATGACGACCCAGAGGCGGAGGCCGAAGATGGAAGTGCGTTTGGAGAGCTCTGTGTCGACGAAAGCGGCGTCGTATAGTGACATGGTTGTTGAAATAGAGTGTGTTAGAAACTAGAGAATGGGTGGTGGCATTGGTTTTGGCAGAAGAAGATGAGTGACAGAGGATAAGCTTTTTCTTTTGAATCGAATCCAGAGAGTGAGAAGAAGGAGGATAAGTTGGTTTGTTTATTTATTGTGTGTGTGAGTTTCTCTGCTTTTTCTTAAGAGGCAGGTTTTGGATTTGGAGATGGGAAACTTGGCCCGTGGGAGAAGCTGCTTATAGTAATACCTTCATGACTGCTCATCAAATTTTACAAAGGTTATTTATACAATTACATCTGTGTTTATTAAATTTATTTTCAAATAAGGGATTTATGTTTAAATGTTTTATTGTAAAATTCTTGATGAAATTTTGGATGTAAGATAGAAATTACTCATAATTATTTTAATTCAGAATTAATTTTAAATTTAAAATTAATTATAATTTTTTTTCGGTATAAAAATAAACTTATAAAAATATATTCAAAATCAAGTCAAATCAACCATGCACTTTCACTTGTAGTCTATATTATAATTTGTATAATGATAATGAGGAAGAGAGAGAAAATAAAAGTTATATATAAATTGTTACATAAATTATTGTAGGCTGGTTATGATTCTAAAGTTTTGAAGAGCAAAAATATATACAGTATTTTTGTAATATATATTTTATTATTGGTTAAAATTTATTAAAAAATTATAAAATTAAGAAAAAGAAATATTGAGTAAAAAATGAGAAAAAAAATTTGAAATTCCAATAAATTTTATGTCAATAATAAATGGTGTAGCATGTTGTTAGAATTGGTGTAGTATGTTTTTTTAGTATTGGATGCGTCGTAAATGATTAATTAATTATTATATTGTTCTAAGGAGTAATTTTAAGTTTGAGTATTAGACATATAACTACTTTAAATATTAAAAAAAGGAGATCTTGTGAGTAATTTCGTCGACTCAAATCAGTTTGTCTCATGCAAGACAGATCAATTCTTTATGCTAATATTTAGGGTTACGATCCTCCGCATGTCTGCCACTACAACCTGAGTATAATACAAGCCTTACAAGGTTATCTGTCTTGAACTTTCATGTGGCCAAAATAAATAACAGGATTTATTGGATTAAAATTTTAAAAGATTTTTTACATCAAAAATCTTATGAATTTTAAAAACTTTTTAAAAATGTTGTAACTTTTAAGATTATTTTAAAAGATTTTTGAAATTAAGATTTTAATAGATTTATAATATATCAATTCATAAGATTTGAAATGACTTTTTAGATTTATAAGATTTTATAGGATTTAATCAATTATTAAAAAATATTTTAAATTACATGAGTTCATTATAAAGATAATAAATACATGATAAACTTTGAATAAAAAAAATAAAATCAATACAAGTTTTTAAATTTTTTAATAGTTAGATAATTTTAATTCTGTGTCCTCTTATATAATTTTTCAAAATTAACATTTATTGGTCACTTTTGAGTTTGAATAATAAGTTTAAAATTATAGTATTGGTAATAATGAAAATGAAAATTTATTTATTGATTCAATTGAAAATTATGTGAAGATTATAATTTCAGTAATGTTTATATGGCCTTCAACAAAAAAAATCTAAATTATGTAAATCAAAATATTTTGTCAGGGTGTGATTTTTTGTTTTCCAACGAACAGACATGACAATAAACCCCTAGCCACGACACGAGTACCGCTCCACACTCACCCTTCTACTTTGACTGAGCACAAGCAAGGTTATGAGGTAATATCTGATTTTTTTTTTTATGGGGACGGAGCATGTATGGGTATATACCTATCCATCCCAAATCCATATTCGTCTCTGTACCTCATAATATAATTACTAAATTATCCTTAATTTATATTATATATATTATATAGTTAATGTTATTAAACTTGTATACTTACTTATCATTGTCAATTTTTATTATTTTTTTAAATATTGAAACTAAAACTTTAAGACAAATATAAGTCATATACAATTATGGTCTCTCTCTCAAAGTTTCATGTTTCAGAATAATTTTTAGGTTTTTAGGTGATAAAAATATAATTTTCTTAGGAGAATTTTTATTGTAATAGGATTTTATATTAAGTTATGACAAGTTGGTGGTTTAAGCTTGATTCTATGAATAAATAAAATGATTCACATTTCTTCTTCTTTACTTTTAGCTCTAAACTTTGCAATTTGGTCGTCACCACCCACGCCTCCAACGTTGGCTTTCGAGTCCCATCCTATATCTATCACATCAGCTCCATCACCACCACCTTAACCCACCTAAACAACACCCACAAGTCTAGATCTAACCCACCAAAACGAACACCCTCCATCACCATTATGCCATCACGCCACCATTAGACCCCAACGTCGGTGCTCCAACCCCACCCTCACCTACCACACCAACTCCATCATCACCACCTTAATCCTCCGCCACCACTATGCCATCCCGCCTGTTGCACCACCGTTGTATCACCACCGTGCTCTATGAAAGTTTTTTGAGGACAAAGCAACGCAAATTGAAAGTGAAGAGAAGAAACAAACATCATCTAGTGGTGGTTAAAACCACCATTGTTCATAAACAAAATCCACTGAAAATTGGGATCCTAACGAAGTCAGCTTAATTTGACCAAAAATATCAAATTGATTTGTTTTAAAATAATTTGAGATTAAATTGAACCTTTTAAAAACTAGGAAACCAAATTGATAATTAAGTCTTTTATTTTTATAATGGTGACAATAAATTAAAATATAATGTTTTATGTAAATTATTAAAACTCTAATTTCTTAACCAACAAGTTATTAATTTGAGTGATTTTAGTTCAATCTCTTTAAGGTCTCAAGTTTAACATGTGATTGAGAGAAGAGATTTTACTAAAGATAATCAATCAAATTTCATAAGAAAGATTAATCATTAACAAAATTTGATGAATATTTCACATTAATATTAATGATAAAAGAAATATAATTTGTTAATTAAAAAAAAATCGATACACACTGAGATTAACTCAGGTATTTTTTTTCCTAGTTGTCCCATTGATCCCTTGTGATTACCCAATTAACCCCTACTGAAACTACTATCATTAAGTTTGCGCCCAGATCAAATTCCCTATAAAGTTTCAAAGTTATATCTATTGAATTTGTTTTTTTATAAGCATTGTTAAACATCATTAGTGTCTAACGTAACAGAAGAAGTTGTTTCTATTGGCAACTACATAATATTAAAAAAGAAATTGATCACAGTTTATGAGAGAGGAAATTTGCAATTCAAAAATGCTCTTATAAAAAAAATTCAGAGACTATGGATCATTTTATCGTTCCACACCGACAGATTTGTAACTTTATTTCCTTTTGGGTTCAACTTTGAAAATTGAGACGATTACCAAAACAGATAGTACTTTTTTGGGGGTCGATGGGCCATATATAGAGTACTTGAAAATTAGACTACATGTAAAGATTACATTCATTTGGTCCTTTGTTGCAATGCTCGGATTAAGGGATTCTTATGTTCACTCCCTGTTTCGTTAAGTTTACTCTATCACTATATCAAAAATACACATTCCTTTTGCCTTGACAAATAAAAATATGACTTTAATTGCTTTACATTGTTTATTGTAACACTTTTTATAAATCATAAAACTTTTTATACTATCGATCCATTAAAATATATAAAATGTGTAACCTGTAAGATAATTGTGATAATAAGACTGAATTTATTTTAAAATGTGACATTTAATGATTAGTTGATGCTGTAATTATTTTTATTGTATCAATGTATATTAATTAAATCCTAAAAACATACCACATCTTACTCCACTTTTAAAATTTTTGGCAAAGCTCCGTTAACTTTTATTAGGAAAAAAATTATTATTAAAATATTGTTTACATTCTCCTCCATTACACTATTCTTTTCTCTTATAAGCACTCACCTCCTTTACATGATAAAAAAAACTTTTTTGTTACTTTTTGATAAAAAATAATAATTTTATGACTAAAATATCTTTCACACTTCTCTTTCTTGAAATATTAAAAGAGTCTTGATTAAGAAAAAAACATTTTCCCATACCCGCCTCAACAATACCTCCTCTAAATATACAATTGTTCCTAATCCTAACTTTCCATCACATGCACCAAATGATAGAAACCCACACAAATTTCAATACCTGCCTTTTCTCCTTCGATTCCCAGCACATGTCACGTTGCCAATAATGTGCCTCCACTGTACCAGGAAATAAGCTATCAATATTTTTATATATCCATGGAGATTGATTACGTTTTGACAAAAAAAATTGAAACATTCAATCATCAATTTTCTTTTTTCTTTCCTTTCTTATTAGAGTACATCATCAATTAAATTAATTACTTATCTCTCTTCTCTTTCTTTCTTTTTCTCAAGTTATAGACTTAAAATTGTTTTAAAAACAATTTTCATATCTACCTATAACACATTTCCCATACCTCCGCCATTCACATCCTCGTGTGAAACTACTTGAGACACATTGATGGGAGCAAAAATATTCTCCAAGCTTTGAATCAACATTTCCTCCGACATAAATCTATTCCTTCTCCCCTGAAAATCTCAAACCCATTTAGTCTCAACCCACTTCCCCATATTAGCCACACATTCATTTTGTTGTAGGGATATCAAATATAGTCTACTACAAGATTCAACCAAGCTTTCACCACCAATAGACCAAGAGACAGAGAGTACTTGAAAATTAGCTAGACAGAGAGTACTTTAATTCCTTCGAATAATAATGAGTTATTTTATTTTCATATAATTCATTTTAGTGTTATTCAGGCTTTTTGATCAAATATATATTCTTGAAATCAACATTATATTGGTTTGAAGAAAACTAAGTTCAGATTTTTTAAGAAAAATTTTGAGTTCAAACACTTGGATCATCCAGATGGTAAAAGATAGCTGGGAGTAAAAATCTTATTAAATAAAGATTAATTATCAATAAAACTAAAAATAATAAATGCTTTACATTATGATAACAGTATATATAAAGATGTGTTTAAGTTTGTTGGAAGCCTCATTTAGTGATATTCATGCGTAAGTATTACTGAGATGTGGATAATTTGGTGATGAAATCATTCTTTCTGAAAATGAAAGTTCTACAGTTGGAACCGATGATATCGGTCAGAAAAAGGTCAGGGCGACATATGGAAGGTTGTGGATGCAAACCAATTTCCACAAGGACTAAAATGTTTATTTTTTAAAATTTCAAACTTACTTCTCAACAAAATGCAAGTAATATCTCGGCCATACAAGTGTTTATTATTAAATGAATGGATAGGATTATGTAGAACATCCATATTCCAGTTTGTTTTTTTACCATTGAAGTCAAAATTGACCACATCACTCATTTTATTATATAATTTTATCTCTTGATAGTGCAATGAAAGAGATAGATGAGTTTCAAAGAAGTAAAATTTAGATGCATGTAGCTAGTAGCTACACTCTACTATGTTTTTTAATATTATGTAGTTTACACTGTACAAAGTAGGAAATTCACACATATTTAAAAAAAGTGGATTTTTTTTTGTTGACACATGCCACGATCATAATAGTGTAATTGAATGAAAGAGATGGATGAGTTTCAAAAAAACAAGATTTAGACGCATCTAGTCAATCTTATTAATATTACATACTTTACTAAGTTGAAAATTTTCACTCATTCAAATGGCTTATTAAGGGAGTAAATTCCTTTTTAATTGCTGATATTCGGGTTTATGGCTTACTGCGTATTTGAGGGAGCACTTATAAAATTAATTTTGAGATGTGATTTGGATAGCCTACAAATTCACGTCAAAAAGTATAGATAAGGTAGACGTAAGAGCATGTGTTGCTTCTAGTTGACACATACCAGTTGCAGGGAACGAGTTGTTCTTGGTTTATCTTTGGTTTCTGTTGTCATATTATATTATAAAAAAATATTTTTATCGTTTGAAAATTATATCTAGAATATAATGTTTGTGAGTGTATATCTAGCCTGTTGGTAAAGATTACAGGAGAATATGACATGGCTTGCGTCAAAGGAAACTAGCTAGCCATAATGGTTCATTTATAATGTTAGACAATTTGGCATTGTGATGAAGTTTGGAAATCAGAAATTGTATTGGTGTGCAATTTTGAAGTTGCTCTTGATGGGAATGTGGTTGTTGCTGTCATCATTATATATAACTTATTTATGTTTAGATCTCTTAATGTGTATATTGTTGCTTTTACTACATTATAAATATAATTATCTTTTGTTTTTCAAGAACAAGTCATCTCTCGGATAATATATTAAACCTTTCCGGAATCATGAGACCGGATAATAAATACCCAATTCGGATTACTGAGTCCGGAGAATAATAAACAAAAACTGATGCTTCCCGAGTAATAAAATATGCCACGGATTGATGCTTCTGAGAATAATAAATACGTGATCTGGAAAACTGAATCCGGAGCGCAATAAATAAAATACGTTACAGATTGATGCTCCATAATTGTAAACAAATACTAGCGGATCAATTATTCTGAAAAAGTAAATGCATTTTTGTATTGCAAGTTGGAGACACACGACTACACATCGAATAAGAAGGAGGTGTGGATAAACTTATTAGGGTAATACAAACTTAAGAGAAGGAAGGGCAATTTTGAGATTTCATTAAATAAGGAGGTGCAGGTAGTAAAATAGAGGTGTAGGAAGCAATTTTCATAAACTTGGCTCACAAACTTTTGAATAGGATAAAAAAAAAAACAAATTTACTGAATTTTATAATAATTATTCAAAAGTTCATGCTGAAAATGATTTTTTTTATTAGTTAACATGTAAGAATTGTCAATTCACCAAAATTTAACTCTTTTTAAATATCCTCTTGCCAACATATAAGACATAAAAAAGCATGCAGTCAAGTATTAGTGTATGACAAAGTAAATCACAATCATATAATTCAAATAAATAAGTAAGATTAAATTTAACTAAAATATTTTTAATTATTCATATATAAGTATATAATCAAGATTGATTATTCTTACATTTCACATTATTGTTGAATATACTTAGGTTATGGGTTGGGAACAAGGTGGGATGGGAACAACCTGCAGGAAAGAAGTGAGTTAAAAAAAATTAACTTGTCTTATTTATTGGAAAGCTGGCTTGTCAAGGCTAAAAAAATGGAAATGAATTGTTATGATTAGTGGGCTAAGGTTAACGCATAAAAAATATTATATATTCTTTACAAAGTTACAGCCATTACAGTACCATCAATTACATTATTTAATTATCCAATTAAAAATCCATACAAAATATTTTCATATAAAATAAAAATAAAAATATTTTAATTTCTTTGGTTCATTCGTCATTACATTAATCTTTAAAATAACATTTTTCTTTTCATTTTTTTCAATTTCAAAACACTCAACTACACAATTTTCAAAACTAGAATTGGATTGGGAAAAAAGTTATTTGGCCTAAAATCTTAGTCTATCCAAATTGGACAAAAGAGAGAAGTAACAACTTAACTTGCTGCCTAGATTATAAATAAAATAATAAGGAAACATGATGAAATGAGAATATTGTACCTAAAATGATAATATCATTTGTCGTTATTAGTTGTTTATTACTTGAGAAAGAAAAGAGAAGTGGAAAGAAAAAAAAGATTACACGTTTCTAAATAACCTTTTTCTTACCTTGGTTGGCAAAAAAATACGACTGAAAGGGAAAAAAAAAAGTGGTCTTACCTAAAATCTCAACTCGCCTAAATTGGGCAAAAAAGAGAAGTAGCAACAACTTAACTTGTTGCATGGATTATAAAGCAAATGAGAATGAAACATAAAGAAATAAGAAGATTGCACCTAAAATGACAACATCATCCATCTCTACCTATTGAGTGTTATGCGAGAAAGAGAAATAAATAAGAAGATTGCACATTTCTTAGCAACATTTCCTCACCTTGATAGACATAAAATAGGACTAAAAAGGGGGGAAATGGTCTTGCCTAAAATCCCAATCCTCCCAGATTGGAAAAAAAGAAATAACAACTTAACTTGTTGCATGGATGATAAAGCAAATGGGAAGGGAACATAAAGAAATGAGAAGATTGGACCTAAAATGATGGCATTATTCATCTTTTTACCCGTTGTTTGTTACACGAGAAAGAGAAGAAAATAAAAAGGAATGAGAAGATTGAACGCTTCTAAAAACTTTTCCTCCTCTTGGTAAGCATAAAAATAGGACCGGGAAGGAAAAAGTGGTCTCACTTAAATTCTCAATTTTGTCTAAATTGGACAAAAAAAAAGAAGAACCACCAACTTAACTTCTTGCATGGATTATAAAGCAAATGCGAAGGAAACAAAAAGAATGAGAAGATTGCATCTAAAATGACAACATCATCCATCTCTTACAAGTTTATTGTGCAAGAATGAGAATGAGAATGAAACAAAAAGAAATTCGAAGATAGAACGTTTCTAAAAAAACCTTTCCTTCCCTTGGTTGGTACAAAAATATGACCTGAAAGGAAAAAAAATTGTTCGAGATAAAATTCAATCAGCCCAAATTGGGCAAAAAAGATAAGAATAATAATTTAATTTTGTTGTGTGAATTATAAAACAAATGAGAATGAAACATAAAGAAATGAGAAGATTGCACCTAAAATGATAATATCACCCTTTTTTACCCTAATACTTAAGAAAGATAAGGAAAATCAAAAGAAATGAGAAGATTGCACGTTTCTTAAAAACCTTTCCTCCCTTTTTCCAACACAAAAACAAGGCCAAAAAGAAAGAAAAGGTTAGTCTCACCTAAAATTTCAATATGCACAAATTGAATAGAAAAGAGAATAAACAACAACTTAAATTATTACTCAAATTACAAACCAAAATTAATGAACACATTATTAATAATTTAAATTTTTATACTTAAATAATATTTTTGAATAAAATATCACTCTCATACTTTACTTACGAAACAAATAGTGTATTTTGTTGTCTTATTTATAAGAAACATAAATCCACTTTTAGAAGTATTAATTGTTAATGTTTTATACCCTTAATTTATTATGAAATGTATTAAGGAGATACTCACTCATCTCTCATGCAAATTGACATGTTCATTGATCTATTAGTAATGTAAGCACACTCAAAGTTAAAAATTATCATTCCTTAAATTACATGTAGTGTCAATAAATATAATCATTACTTCCTTAAATTTTAAATATATGAAAAAACTAATGTATACTAATTAAAAAGTTAATTAAAAATATTTAGTTGCATTAGTTTCATTTAAGAAATATTCATTTCTCTCTAAACTATCCATCCTAGAAATAAAAAAAAAAGTTATTAAAAATAAAATCTCAATTAAACCAACTATATAATTTGAATATAATTTCATTAAATAAGGTATATTTGTTTATATTTGACACTAGTATACAAAACATTTTATATTTATTTTTGTGTCCGAAAAGAATATTCAAACAATTTAATTCTGAGTATTTTTGAAATATAATTTAAACTTACAACATTATTAATTTAAACTAATTTTTCTATTTTTATTCATCTCAATGATTATTTTGTTTCTTACATGAAAGATGAAGAAATTATTTATTAACTTTAAATATATGTTATTTACTTTTTTTCTCTTTATAACCTAAAAATTATCTATTTTTTCCCTTTTTTTTATTACTTTCTTTTCTTTCATTTTTCTTTCTCCATACCAGTGTTAGAGACTAAACAAGTGATTTAACAAGGAGAAAAACGAGTCCAAACACATTGAGCAACCTTGTAAGTTCTAATGTGCCAACTTGCATTTTTAGGGTATCTACCTGCTAATTTCTTCCTCTTGCCGTGTAGCTTCAAATGTGCCAACTTGCATTGTATGTGGATGGGCCCACACTGCTAACGTTTCTTGATCCAAGAACGCGTATGAACCTCTCAATTCGTAACAACCGTTCGATCTGATCCAACGGTAACAAGTTTGGTAACATATCGCGGTCAACGGTCACCGCCACCCTCTTAGTTTTCAAATAATCACGCCAAATTGTCAATAAACAAATAATTAAACCACTAATGATCCGCAAAAAAAAACAAAAAATAAAACAAATTCAAAACGAGCAATAATAATGATATGAAATATTGAAATGTTCAATTAACAAAAAAAAAATCAGAAGCTTCTCGGTAGCGCATGTTCCTTGATTACCGAGTGGAAAAGCAAGAAAAGTAAAAGAAGGTATCCAAAAACGTGACAGGCCAATAAAATAACCCCACGTGTCTCCCTTCACGGAGAAATCAGGAGAGCCTCGTGTATTTATCAGTCACCGTTCTCATCTACCACTAGTTTATCAAGAACTCTTGTTCCACCAACCCCAAAATTGTGAACCTTTCAAAGAGACGAAGCCTTCGAATCTCTCTGAAACTTTTCTCTTCTCTTTGATTCTTCTCTATCAGGTATAATTCTTCACCCTCTCTTCTTTGATTTCTCCTAAGGAATAAGGAAAGAAAAGAAGCTCTTATTTTCTATTTCGTGAGAATAACTGTAGTCAGGTTTGTGAATTAATTTCATAATCGGTGCCTTTTGCGAATTAATTTGGTAATCGGTGATTTTATTCGGTTTAATCGGTTTCTAGTTCGCCGATCTAAAAGTGTTTGATGAGTTTTAGATGGTTTGACCTTTTTTTTTTCTTTCAATGAATTTTGAGATTTGCGTTGTTGAATTTGGCTGCTGTTGTTTGAAATTTTAACTTTTAACTTATAGATCTGGACATGCTTATGACTGAGATTGAAGGTTGGATTTTATTATTTTATTGTTCTAGTTTCTTTTTTAATTATTTATTTAGGTAAGGTAAATTTTAGACGCTATGGTTTTTCCCTTATCAGAATTTTGGTCCCAATAATATTTTGTGATTGGTTATTACAACTTCACAAGGTTTTGGTCCCCCAGTGAAAATTATGAAGACTAAAATTTTAAACCCTTTATCTTTAGGAAATTTTGGTTAGTTGGCTGCTAATTTCTGATTCTCTTTAAGGTTTACATCTTGTAAGATTTAGTTTTTGGTTTGGTGGACCTTTACAATATGGTTCAAAGAAGATGATAGCATGGACAACAGTTTAAAAAAGCAAGGATAATCGGAACTAATTGTTTCTCGACACATACTAATGTAAACCATTTCCAGTGAATCTCACGGCAAGCAATCCAGCAGGTGTATGATGCCAAGCTTAACAAGTGAACCCAAAAATGTTGAAATCTTTGGTGTCTATGAAATCATAGTGAGCTGGTTTAGTGGTGTTGATCAAGCCCCTCACTTGCTCACCAAGACATCGGATTTGTTGTGTGCTACCTTAAACTTTTGGTGGCCAATTCTACATCTGGAAGCTAGAAGAGGTAGAGTTGTCTAATGTTGATGATTAAGATGGCAATGACCAAGGGTCTCAATGGCTGAGAAATGGTTATTAATATTGAAAGTCAATTTCACCTTTGATATATGAAGTGATCAGTCACAAGTGAACATAGATCTTGTCAAATGCAGCTTCTAGGAACTATTGGTTAGTTTGGTTAAATATTAGTCCACCAAATCATATAAAGTAAGTAATAACAGTATTTATTTGAAGTGAAAAAAGTGGATTAGACAAAACCAATTTCTAGAAGTTTGGTTCAGTTCTTACAGTTTTATCCCTAAATCCTTGTGTGTGTCATGTGTTTCTTTAATGGTTGTGATCTTTGGACTTTGCCATGATTTACTATCAATGTGCAGTTCATTTAAAATGACTATATGTTGTAACAACTTGGATACTGAAAGAGCTTAATGTTTATTGTAATCGCAAAGGAATGTTGTTTATTGTGGCTAATTGACTGATAATTATGTAATACCGCCTCTGGTAGTATTGTCAGAGTTTCATATTTAATTTAGATTTTACTTTGAAACAGGCTATTCAAAAGTATAGGTGTATTATGAATTTTTGTGCACAAATAACACTTAATATTGTTATGTGTTGAGATTGTTTAATATATTATGTACTATTTGTGTAGTGTGTACACACATATTATCTCTTTTCCTTCACCTAAATCTTGTAAGTTTAACATATCTCGCCTTCTGTTTGTGCTTTGTTACAGTTAAACATTAGAATGAGCCGTTCACAGGATCCACACCCTTCCCGATCTTTCTTCCCTTTTGGAAATCCTTTTCGGATGATATCACCTAAAGGCTCTCGCATGTCTCCACAACTTCTTGCAGTGTTGCAAGCTTTTGAGGCAACATTGGCAGAGAGGCTGAAAAATCTTATGCCTAAAAGCAAGGATGAAATCCTCACCTTGTCTTGGATGACTTTAGCTATGAAGTCACTTTGTGAAAGTCACAATGACATACGGACCCTTATGACTGCCCTTGAGCTTCCTGTGAGTGATTGGGAGGACAAATGGATTGATGTGTACTTGGACATAAGTTCAAAGTTGCTAGACATTTGCAATGCATTCAGCTCTGAGCTTTCACGTCTGAACCAGGGAAACCTTCCTCTTAAGTGTGCACTGCACAATTTAGACTCTGCCTCTTCAAAGCAGTATCTTCGGGCATGTTCCCTACTTGATGATTGGAGGCAGCATGTTAGTTCTAGGAACCCTAGAATTGAGAAATGTAGTTCTATGTTAGATAATCTTGTGGGCTCACTTGATCTTCCTAAGGTTAAAAATTCTGCCAAAGGAAAGGTTTTGATGCAAGCTATGTATGGAGTTAAGGTGGAGACTGTATTTATTTGCAGGGTGTTTACTGCAGCATTCTCTGGCTCGTCAAAGAAGTTATCAGACTTGAATGTGGCCGACATACATTCATGGGCTCCAGATTTTAGAAGGTTGCAGGATCTTGTAAATGAGGAAATTAGAGTTAGATTTTCTGGTGGTAAATTTACTGTATTGAATGAGTTGGAAGCGGTTGATGCCTCTGTGAAGATATTATATCCTACTATCCAAGCTGGTGTAGATACCGTTGAGACAGAATGGCTTGTGAAGACTGTTGAGGAATTACGTGCGGGTGCTGAGAAGCTTTCACAAGGAATTGATCTTCTTGCAAAGGGAGTAGATGGGTTTTTTCAAGCCGTTATGACTAGTCGCGATACTTTGCTCAGCTCTGTGAGGTTTGATAAAACTGTAAATGATCGTTCCCCAGGCCGTAACAGAGACATGCAGGTAGTTCACTAATTATGCAGTAGCCTAACTCTGGTAGGTTTTGGGGGGGTGTTCCTTTGTAGGATTAGTAGTATTTTCGGTCTTTAGTAGTATTTAGCCGAAATGTATATGAGTGGGGATGTTATGTGTAATGTCAAACAATTACAAAATGCAGATCTTTGTTAACGCTGGTGTGTGCTCGAATGGCCCTTTATCATAAGATGGACTGGGATAATACTTATTTTAAATCTCTCACAATCAAATAGATCACACTACTTAACGATGGTATATTTTCTATTTGGAACGGAGAGAATAAGAGAGTTTATGTAGACTTGTTGAGTTTTATAGATTCGAATTGTAAATAATATAATAAAATAAAATAATAAATTATAAATTTATAATAACTTGCGGATACGAGAACAAAAGAGTCTAATATTATTAGAAGCGGAGAATTTTTCAATTCGAAAGCATACAATTTGCGACTACATCAGTACAATTTAGCTCATAAAAATGTTTACTTTAACTACACCAGTACAATTTAGCTCATAAAAATTAAAAACATACAATTTGCGACTAAGTTTTAACTTATTTTTTAAAAAGCTACACATTATTTAACTTGCCTTCCAGGTAAATAAGTAAAACTCATTAAAAATTATTTTAACAATTTGTTGAAAAATAATAAAATTAAAATAGGAATGACTTCTAATATGCAAACAAATTTGGAGAAAAAAAAATCTTCAATTTCGTTATTAAAGAACTACTCTCTTTCTTAGATAGTTTCTAAAATAATATATAAGTAGTATTAGAATTCATAAAAAGTTGAAAAATTCATCTTTAAAAGTTAATAGTAAAATATACCAATATAAGGATTTCACTGATGAATATTTGCAGCAAAAGAACCGATAAATATTGAATATTTAAAAATTTTAGTTCTATAATTATTTTTTTTGGTGAACATAAATTTATTGTTTTAGAGATGTTAAGAGAATAAATTTGAGATACTAAATTAATTATTTATTCTAATATAACCCTCGTGTGCAGTGTCCCTTCCCTCGACGGTAAAATAAGGCAAGACAAATGTTTCTTCATTCTCTAAACTTTCCCTCTCGTTTTGATTCTTCAATCATCCTTCGCTCTATGCTTCTTTGCTTCCCGAAGTAATTAGGGTTATTATTTGCTTCTTTTTCTCTGTCATTTTGGTAATTAATCCGATAATCGATGATTTTCTTTGGTTTCATGCGCCGAAAGTGTTCGATAAGGTTTTCATGTTCTGACGTTTTTTTGCTGGTAAATTTTTTAGACTTGTGGTTGATAGTTCGCTGTTGTTGTTTCAAGTTTTATGGTTTTTAAGGTTCCTATAATTAATTCCATACTAAAGGTTTTGGTTCCTCATATTTCTCGTTCTTGTTAATGTTATTGTTAATCTTAATGTTGATCATTCCCGTTAATTTGGTTTTGTTTATTCTCAACATTAGTTGAATCAAAATTGATGAATTTGTTTGGCTTTCCGAAAATAATGATGTGTTTGTGTTAGTTCAAATCGGCAAGGGTAGTTAGTTATTTGCAATGATAGAAGGTGGTAGAATTTGGCTGAAGGCATGGCATCAGGCAGCTGTGGCAGTGGGTTCAGTGGTGGGGGCATTGTTGGACCCTCGAAGAGCGGATTTGATAGCAGCTCTAGGTGAGACAACTGGAAAGCATGCTTTTGAGAGAGTTCTACAAAGGATGTAGAGTTCCCCTGAAGGGAGGGTGGGTCAGTTTATTTTGTTCTACTCTTATTTGTTTTTGGTTTATGTGGATGTTCTCCATGCCTGTGTTGTGTTGTTGAATGTTGAGTTCCCTTTATCATATATCACTTTTTTTGGATGATCAGTGGCATGCAATCATACTAGTCTGAGTTTAATTTTTATACATTGTCAGAGTAAAAAGTTCTATATAGTTAACCAATTAGAAATCATGATTGATATAACTTTTAAGGTAGTTATTGTAAATGTAGTGAATGTTTTGAAATTGAGAACTAAACTCAGAGAACTTAACTGAATGATGATTTTTATTAGCAGCATCTCTGGCTTAAATAGCCATTCAATACAGGTTTGCATATACTTAGCAAAAATAAAGGCTAGTGGTAACAGAAAATAGATAAACTTAAACAGAAAGAGTATCTAAACAGAAAAATATCCCCAAGGACCAGGACATTCCCGGTAACCAGCATATTATTCTAAACAGAAAAAGTATTGCATTGAACCCCTTCAATCCCTCCCTCAAACTAAATTATAGCAATTAGTTTATATCGGGAATTTCACATACTCCCAACAACTTCTGAAGCATCTAAAAAACTTCAAGCTTTAATGGTTTGGTCATTATGTCAGCCACTTGATCTTGACTTCCAGAGTGAACTAACTCAATTGTACCCTCTTTGCTAAGGTTCCTTAAAAAATGAAACCTGATTTTTAGACAGCTTGATGGTTGAGCTGTTATCATACATTATAGTTTTGTAACCTTCATGAGATTGTCCCAGCTCCTCTAAAATTCTCTTCATCCAAACTCCTTGACAAGCACAGACTACTGCAGCCACAAACTCAGCTTCTGTGGTGGATAAAGTTACAATAGACTATTTTTTTGAACACCATGAGACAACACCTGAACTCATTAGAAACACATAACCAGACGTGCTCTTCCTATCTTTAACATCTCCGGCATAGTCACTATCTGTAAATGCTAACAGCTCACCATTCCCTCCCTTATAATGAATCCCATAGTTCACAGTTGCTTTTAAGTAACGAAGTGCTCTTTTAGCTACCTACAAATGAGTTTGTGAAGGTTTTGCCATAAATCTACTTATGAGACTGGTGACAAAAATCATGTCAGGTCTTGTGGCAGTGAGGTACATTAAACTGCCTACTAACTTCTTATAATATGTTCCATCAAGAAAGTTTCTATCTCCTTCTCTACTTATTTTGAAACCTGGAACTATTGGACTGCCCACTGAATTACTTTCCATCTTACCAAACCTTCTCAAAATCTCCAGTGCATAGTGCATATTTCTTTTGGCATATATAAATACCATCAGACTTTTGCAGCACTTCAATTCCAAGAAAAAACCTCATTTTCCCCAAGTCAGACATATCAAACTCTCTTAACATAGAGTTTTTAAATTCAGACATCATGAGTTCACAATTACCGGTGAAAATTAAATCATCAACATAAACACTTACAATGATGATTTTTCCTTCTTTGCTTCTCTTAGTGAACAATGTTTGCTCGCTGTCACATCTTTGAAATCCTTCACTAATAAAGTGTGCTTCAATTTGATTGAACCAAGCTCGTGGAGCTTGTTTAAGTCCATACAAAGCTTTGTGTAACTTATAAACTAAATGCTCACTACCTTCTTTTTCGTATCCTCTTGATTGCTCCACATAAACATCTTCACTTAGCTCACCATGGAGGAAAGCTGACTTGACATCTAGTTGAAAAATCCGCCAATTTTTATGTGCAGCTAGAGCAATGATCATCCTTACTGTGTGCATCCTTGCCACTGGTGCAAAAACTTCTGTGTAATCCACTCCATGCTTTTGAGAGTACCCTTTAGCAACCAAACAAGCTTTGTATTTATCAATCTTTCCATGCTCATTGTATTTAGTTTTATAGACCCACTTGACTCCAATTCTTTTGGCCCTATCAGGTAGCTCAATGAGTGTCCATGTGTGGTTCTTCTCTATGGATTTGATTTCATTGTCCACGGCTAATCTCCAATTTGCACTCTTCACGGCTTCTTCAAAACATAATGGGTCAGTTGACACCATCAATGCCATATGAACCTCATCATCAGATAAACCTTCACCACTAACATAATCACCCATCCATGTGGGTGGTTGCCTCTCTCGAGGTTGCCTCGACTCCCTCACTCTCACTAGAAACATCTCCAACTCTTTCATCAGAAGTCTCTCCTATCTTTTTGTCATTATTTTCTTCATTTTCATTTTTACTCATCCCATTTTATATCTATTGCTATTTGTTTTCCATCCCAATCCCACCACTTTTCTTCAAAAATCATATCTTTACTCATGACAACTCTCCTAGCAACTAGATCAAATAGCTTATAGCCTTTTGATTCCTCACTAACTCCTAACAGTACACAAGTAAGGCTTTTATTATCAAGTTTAGTGCTTTTTGCTTCTGGAACATGGGTGTGCGCTATGCATCCAAAGACCCGAAAGTGATCAACTGAGGGTTTCACTCCACTCCAAGCCTCCTCTAGTGTTATATCCTTCACTGCCAATGTAGGACACCTATTTAGGACATAGATAGTCCGGTTCACCACTTCAGGCCAAAAGGTTTTCGGAATATTCTTATCAGACAACATGGAGCGAACCATGTTCATGATTATTCTATTTTTCCTTTCTGTGATGCCGTTTTGTTGCGGAGTAAAAGCAGTGGCTAACTGTCTCTTGATCCCACTTTCTTTGCAAAAATGATTAAACTCATTTGAATTGAATTCTCCTCCTCTATCAGTACGAAGACATTTAATAAACATATCTACTTCTTTCTCAACCATAGTTTTAAAGTATTTGAAAGAATTTAAAGCCTCCGACTTCTCCACCAAAAAATATACCCATGCTTTTCTACTGTAATCATCAATGAACAACAAAATATACCTCTTGTTGCTATTGGATGATGGTGTGATTGGACTACATATATTTGTATGAATAAGTGCTAGCTTCTAAGTTGCTCTCCAGGTACTCTTCTTTGGGATGGGATCACAGTGTTGCTTCCTATTGATACAATCAATGCATGTCATATTTGAGATAGGGAGATGAGGAAGTCCACATACCATATTCTTGGACAACTATGTTCTCAAACCCTTGTAACTCAAATGCCCATACCTCGTATGCCAAAGATGGGGTAAATTTTGAGTTTTTGTTGGAAGGCACTGATTGGATTGTTCTTGAGAGGATGTTTGAGATTGAGGTAGCAAAAAAAACATCCTATTAGCACTTGTGTTGGTTTGAATTATGAAGCCCTTTTCTGGATGAAAAATCTTACACATCCTTTCCTTGATCAAAATAGCTAAACCTTTTTCCTGCAACTGTCCTATGCTTAAGAGATTATTGTTCAACTCTGGAACATAATATACCTTAGGAAAAACAAAGTTAACTCCATTCTACAGTAACTTCACGCTCCCCTTTCCCAGCACATTCATCTTAGTGTTATTTCCCAATTTAAAAAAATGTTAAATTTTTAAGTACCAAAAACACATTTTATCAAAGTGTACGTTGATTCGAAGTTCTTACATAGTATCCAACTCTAAAAATTGTTTATTTTCACTAAAAGGTTTGTGTTAAAGATATCAAAAAGGAAACCATGTTCAATGCAATGCTAAGATCCAACATTTGTCAAGTGTCTCAAATGTCGAACTAAACACATGACATCCACATAGGATCCATGCGTCATTGGATAGTTATGTTAACAAAAATGTTAATAGAATTATGCTAAGAGACTATTTATAAGTTTTTTAAAAAATATTAATTAAAACTAATGAATTCTAATATACATCTTTTAAAAAAATCTTGATAATATTGAATGAATATCATAAAATTTATTTTATAAAAAAATAAAATTTTTGAAACTCTAATTAAATATATTTTCCTTCACCTTCAGTATATGTTAATGCATGAAGGGAATCGGTATAACTTTTGAGTTAGAATAAAAGAATTAAAATTATAAAGTTGGATCAGTGTTGTATTTGCTTGTTGTAAAGTCCATGAGTAGGGTGATGAGTGAGACGGAGATCAGCCTCTACAGTGACAGCAACAACAACGAAACGCGTGTCCTTGTTTCCAAAAATATCTCCCTATTTTTATCAACCCACCAAAAAAACAAAACTCTTTTTCTCCCTGCCAAACACGCCCTTGACCACCCTCCCTCTTTCTCTTTCCTTCCTCTACTCTTGTTCATTCGCGTCTCTCTTTTCGCACCCGCGGTTTTTTCTTCTTCTCATCATAACCTAATCCCATCAACACAATTCAACGCATTCCCAATTTCTGCAATTCGAGGGAAATAGGGTTCCTACTTTTACATTTACATGGGCCAACAAGACGAAGAAGCGATTCTCACCAACCCTCGAATTCGTTGACTTTTCCGTCTCTAACCCACTCCGCCTGCCTCGAAATCCGTCTCTTCTATGTCAGAATCTCCCCCTGCCTCGTCGACACGCTCCCCGGAGCACCTCACGCTCTGCCACCCCCGCCGCCACGCCGCCGTCTCCCTTGTCGTGAACGCCGCCCCCGTCCCCGCCTCCGACCCCGCCACGCTCCCCCTCCGTCGCGGCCGCGTCGACCGCCACGCCGCCGAGGTGACCTACGTCGCCACCGACACCGTCAGCCTCAGCGGCAGCGCCGACTTCGAGGTATACGAGAACGACAAGCTCTTCCTCTGCGGCTCCTTGGAGCGCCTCGACGCCGACTGGGGAGCCGGCTCACCTTCGGCTCAGACTTCCGGGTGGGACATCGACTGTCATGTGGCGTCCGGCTCCGTCGGGTCGGGGTGCTCCGCCTTCTTCAGGCCGCGGCTCGGGGTTTCCGCGCCGTCGATCGAGGTCTACGTCGCCGGCTGCTGCTCCGGCGTGCCTGTGATTCTGAGCAAGACGATTCAGATGAGTCCGAGGAGGAGAGTGCCGCGGCACGCCACGCTGGATGCTATACCTGAAGATGAGGAGATGATGGTGTTGGAGAAGAACCGTGTCAACGGGTTTGTTCCCATCCGCAAGTTACAGGTATGTGATGAATTGAATCAATTTATGTTCTAATTGTGTGTGTCACCGTTTGGGGTAGTATTGGATTGGGTGTACTTATCACGTCTTATTTAATGAAACACTAGTTTAGTTTAGCTTGGCTTAGCTTCATAATTTGTTTAAATGCATTGGTAGTTTAAAATCTTTTTGATACTATCATTCAATCATGAATTATCATGAGGAGCATCTAGGATTGATTCATAGTTAACGGTTTAAATTACCCGGCAATCTATTAAAACTGAACTTTAGCCTTATTTTATAAAGTCACTATTTGGTGTAAGTTAAGGAATGAAGTAACAGAGGCGAATGGTCTCAAGGAGTAGTGTAGATGTTTACTTATATGGGGTAGTGTTTTTTATGTGAATTTCTCATAATAAATGTTAAACATGCACTGAAAGGATTTAGGAAGAACATGAGGTGTGTGTATGACTGTGCGGGTTTGTGTGTTTCTTTACATGGAAAACCAGCTTAAGCTTTTGGTATGGTTGATCGGTGATTCATGACGGTTTCTTTATTTGGAGTCATGGCCATGACATTTTGTATTGTGTAATGTCCGCATTATGTGTGAATTCTGGAAGACTTTGTGCTGGGTATATGCCATTGCTCGAATCATGCCAAAAATTTTAATCTTGCAATTGCAATGTATGTCTTCCTTATTGAATTAATAGTTAATTTAGATAGGCTAGAAAGCATAGATATTGTTAAATTTGGTTTTAGTCCTGTAATTTTTTCCAATGCTTATTTCAGTTTCAATAATTTTAACCTTTTTTAAAATGTTTTCTACTATTACTTAGTAATGACATGACATGTGTTTTGGCATTACGCATGAATGATCATTATGAGATGACATGTGATGTGGTGTGTCTAAATGAATGAAATGTCATCAGTAAGTGGTGATAGGGACCATTTTCAAAAAAAAAAAATGCTCTTATGGACATTAAAGCTAATTCTCCCTCTCACATGCTTTTCTGTTCAACTGTTTTGGAATGTGTGCAAACAATAAAACATACACACACTTGATAGATGGATCAGTATCAAGCCGATAGCTGATAAGTGATGAACTCTTTTGCTTTTAAACTCAGTCAGGTAAATTGCATGTCAATTATTGCCTTTTGAAGTGGTTCCAGTCTTCTACTCTGATTATTGTTTGAACCATTATCGTTGAATGTGTGGAAACAGTAGTCTTTCTTTCAGTTATTTCTTATGTGTTAGTATGATGATCAACTGGCCAAGGATCTGACTTGCTTCATGCAATTATATCATACACCTTCCTATAAAATAATTGAGTTTTCTAGTTCTTGTTGCCTTCCAAATGCATTGATCTTTTAGCACAAATGGGTCAAGATATGGTAGTAGAGGTCTAGCTTCGCTCATTTGCTGTCTTACCTGAACCTTGTGATGTCTGAAATATGAACTGTTTTACGTTGATGCACCTTGCAGATAACAGACTCGGAAGTTGATGATTATGATTCTGATGGGAAGATGGGGAATGGTTTCTACTGTCAAGAGATGTATCCTGGCGAGGATGGACAACTATCATGGTTCAATGCTGGTGTTAGAGTTGGTGTTGGAATCGGCCTTGGGATGTGCGTAGGGCTTGGGATTGGTGTTGGACTGCTCATGCGATCGTACCAAACAACAACTAGAAACTTCAGGAGGAGATTTTTCTAAACTGCTATAAGGAATTTGCTACTCTAGTTTAATGACAAAAGCAAGAAAATATATTGGAGTTTAATCTAGGTGGGACACCTCTGGAGTAAGATCCAAAATCCAACAAGTCAAATGCATGAAGTGTAAGTTTTGTAGATGAGTGGAGGTTGTGCTTCGTCTCCATTTTGTAGCTTACTTGCAGATACGTTCACGTAGACTTGCAGATTTGCATTTTGTGTAAATTTTATCTGATCCTCCGACAACAATAGATATCAATAAAAGAGCAATACAATACAACAGCTTTGAGGATGTGGTGTGCCAGCAGGATCTGGTGTTAAGAGACCGGTATAAGGTTGCGAGAGGTTTTGACTATGAGCATGTTCCTGAGATTTTACTGTTTGTTTGTTGGTTGGTTGGTTGGTTGGCTGGCTTGTAGATATATTTTATCATTTAATACAAATTTTGAGCAGTTTATATGTTGCTGTCCCTATGGTAAATGAAATTTTTTAAAAACTATCTTCACTTTAATAAATGTTATTTTTTATTTGCATCAATGATTTTAAGTTTTATGCTTCTATTCTGGAAATTTAAAGGTTAAATATATAAATTTATTTTAGATGAGCATTATGCCAAGATGATATGTACTTCATACTTGGAATAGATTCAGGGGCGGCTGTTAAGTTGAATTTGTTCATCAGTTTAGAGAGAAATCAGTCTGCACTCAGAGGATTATCTTGCAAACTTGAGTTTGGAGCATGTCAAGAAAGAGGTTATTTAGAGTTTTGATGCTTCGTGTGATTGCATGGGAGTGTGTACTCTGAAGTGGTGCCTATTTGTCGTGTTGTGTTCTTGTTGTTTAGCCACTGTTGAGAAAAAAAAGAAAGGGGGACAAAACGAATGTATTGTGGTGCCTATTTGTCGTCTTGTGGCTTGCAGTAGCACTTGAACCTTTCCACTGCCACGTGTATTCACTGAAAGATAACCAGCAGAAGACATGCATTGATGTCTGAAAAAGAGAATTTGAATTCTTTTCTGTTTTTGTGCCTATGTTGTGGAAAAGACAAGTATAAAGACAAAGACAGAAGGTGGAAAAATTATGGAAAGGAATTGGAGAGATCAGAGAGGAAACTGCGAGTCCCTAAAAACTAAGCTGAATAATCTCTTATCTTGCTGTTTCTGCAGTGAAAAAGATAAAAGTGGAAGGACAAGGAGAATGAGCAAATAGATAGATGATGCAGAGATAAAGAGGAATTGGACATGATAGTTATTGGAGGCGATCTAACCCTCTGTTATGTAAAACAGATATAAGAAAGGAAGGAAGAGAAATGGGATGCAAGTCGTTTTTTTTTTACGACGAAAACTTGCGGATTATTATTGAATAGAATCAAAGTTAGCCATAGCTTTTGTACATCTGCTAAAAGCAAAGAAGAAATTAATGATTTCTAACAAATTTTAACTAAGTGTAAGAGGAAGTGTCATTAACATTCCTCTTAAAATTAAAAGCTAACTGAGCCACTCTATTTGCATTCCTCTTAACAACCGGCAACAATTCAACAAAGATGTGGATTGCGTGGCCTGTGCAAAGACTCTGCAGTCAAGTCATGTGTGATTGAAGACAAGTACATTGACTCTGCAACAAACAATTGGCAATCAGTTTCAAAAACAACCTTCCTTCCTTAGGCTCATATTCTCAGTCAGCTTCAAACCCCCATCTATACTCTAAACCCCATCTACTTAATGATATGTTTGAGATGAGATGCTTATTAATCGTATTATCACAAATCAATTATTTTAAAAAAAATCAAACTAATGCATCTATTTCGATTGATGCGGTGCCACTTTTTGTCAACCAACTTAAATAAGCCAAGACAGCAGTAACATGATATTTATAAATGGCAATGAAGTATGTCACATGGTAGCATACTTGGTTTGCTTTAAAATCACTTTTTATATTCAAATTAATCAATTTGAGCAGTAACTCAATTTTGGCCGAACATCTCAGTTCTCAGATTGATTATGCATATAAGTTTTTCACATAATTTTGACTAATACTAACGAAACACGAAGAGAAAAACTAGTTAAAATGGACTTAAATTCGCAATACCACCATGCATGGATGATTAGTGATAACCGATAGAGCATTTAAAATTAGAATATTCTTATATTGCATTGTAAAATATTAATATTCATATCCAGATAAAGATCATCAAATATAATGTAATTATGAGATATATCATTTAAAAAATATAATTGTTAACAATATCATGTATACATTACTATGCTGTTTAATTAATTTTATAGAAACCTACGGAGGCTTGTAAATTATATATATGTGGCTCTCCACCGACAACTTCACGTAACACTCCCAACACAATTATATTGATGCCCATCATATCATTTGGTTCTAAAGATGGATCCATCTGATTTCGGAGATGGATAGAAGAGTGAAATTTGCATTTGCTTGAGAGTTTTATGTTTGAGGAACATGACATTTGAATTTTCCTTTAGGGATCCGGTTCAACTATAGGATTATGTTGGTAAGTTCTCTTTGTTATCTCTACATATTTAAGTTCCATTCCATAATTGACTCAACTAGATAGGATTCAAAAAAATGGTTTTGTAGTCATCATGCATGATATCTGGTTGTGACTCTTTGTTAACTATAAATGTTAACTTCAAACAAGTCATTTTCACTATTTCTTTTTATTACATGATATTATCTATTATATAATTATACTTCTCTCTCTTTCGTTAGGTATCAAACAGATTTGTGGTATTTACAAATTACTTTTGATTAAGTTGACATCAAGTTAACAACTGGTTGAATTCCGGACTCGATTGTGTTGAGTGCAAAAACAGTCCTCAACATGTTGTAACGTGAGTCAAATCATTCTCAGTTGTTTTTTTTTTCAATCATCAAATTCGATTACAGTAGTAACTGAAGTGTACTTTATGGGATACATTGCTTTGTCGCAAAGAATGAAGCAAGAGAAAGGCGAAAAAGCGTAAT
Organism: Glycine max; assembly: GCF_000004515.6. Lineage (NCBI taxonomy): Eukaryota > Viridiplantae > Streptophyta > Magnoliopsida > Fabales > Fabaceae > Glycine > Glycine max. The sequence continues at coordinate 5,827,176 of NC_038243.2, read as the reverse complement.
AGTGAAGCATGTGCATGTGGCTATAGAATTCAAGGTTTATGGGCCGTCCAAAGTGATGGATCTGACAGTACCTGAGGGGGCTTTGGACCAAAAATTCATGTGCATCACCTAAGCCTGAATACGTTGAGGTCCCATGCACCATTGGTTGGCGTCAAAAGAAATTCCTATAAATATAATACGTGTCCATCAATAAACATAGACTATTTAATTTTTAATGACACAAAAAAAGTTGTTTTTGAAGCTAATAATTGACGGAGCCCATGTTAATCCTTATCAAAATCTAATGAGCTGTTGCCCCTTGTTTTTTACCCTAAGTTTCAATGATTACCACAATTCTCTATTAATCCCCCGGCCTTCCCATCTTATCACTTTAGATTTTGTAAGGACTAAAGGAGACATCATTTTGGCAAAAGAGAAGTCAACATAGGACCTTTGAAGCTACGCTTCTGTTTTTTTCTTTTTCGCTTCTTAGTTCTTCTGTCACTGTTGCATTATAATATTGGGATATTAGTTTGTCATAATTAACACATTTAAATATCTTGTTTAAAGCATGTGTAGCATATAATTAATATCAAAAAGAGAGGGAAAAAAGTTGACATTATAGTGGTTATTAATTTGTCAAATGTTTTATTGTTTAATAACAATATTATCACATGAAACAAACACATCATAATAAATTAAAATTAAGAGAACATGATATATTGTTATTTTACGTACAGTGTTCTGATTTGTAACCAAACGAAAGTACACATTTTAAAAGGCGTAACCAGACAAAAAAAAAATATGGGAATAGTATATTCACTTAACCAGAAATAACCGCCATGGGGTGACAGTTGTTGTCACTGTGTAAACGTAGAAGTGGTCCAAGGACAAAAGCGTAATTTCAGCCCTTCTCGCGGTCTATATAAAATGTTAGTTGCTGGATTTACCAAAACGAAGTTCGCGAGAGGACGAGCAAATCGAAAGACAAGAGTCACAGCGCACCCCCAAACAGAAACAGAGTTATTGGGAGCACGAAACACTAACTGATTCGATTCGATTGAGGTTACAAAACACTAAACTGATTCGATTCGATTCGATTGAGGTTTCGGTTTGGTCTTGATGGTGTCGGTGAACCCAAGCCCTGCTCAAGGCTTCTACTTCTTCGATCCCTCCAACATGGCCCTTCCCGGCGTCAACAATCTTCCACCGCCCCCGCTGCCTGCTCCGCCTTCTCACGCCGCCGTGGAGGATCCGAGTAAGAAGATCAGGAAACCCTACACGATTACCAAGTCCAGGGAGAGCTGGACTGAGCAGGAGCACGACAAGTTTCTAGAAGCTCTCCAATTGTGAGTCCTTTTTAGAATTTAGTTTTATATTTTTTTCACTGAATTCAAATCCATGTGCTGTGAATTAGGCACTGGCAAGGGATTGGAGGACTGGTGACTGTTTTTAATTTTTTTCATTTCAATTTTGGGAATTTGCTAGTTCTTGAGGATTCTAGATAATTAAAGGGATTGGAGGATTGGTGACTGTTTTAATTATTTTTCTTCAAATTTTGGGAATTTGCCCGTTCTTGAGGGTTCTAGATGATTAAAGGTAATTGGTTAATCGTGATTTTTTTTTTAATTTTTCAAGTAATTAGTAAGGAATAGGTGGCTCTGTAGTGTGAATTGTTCAGGGTTGTGTTTTATATTGCTTTTTCAAAAATTATTTACTTTTTGCTTTATAATGTTGATATGGTTTGGTTGCTGTTGTTTTATTTGGGTTTTTAGTTTTGATTAAGATAAGGGTTAGCAAAAGTAACTATTAAATTTCCTTAATTACTTCAAGTCTGGTAGGGTGTGAACAAGTTAATGATTGGATTGTAGGGTGGGGTTATAAGTATGACATTGAGAAGTAATTTAGTTCTAACTAGTTTTTGACATTTTGTATTTGGTCATGTTGCGAGCAATTTTACCTGAAATTCTGAAAGAGCAGCATCTGTACATATCAGAGAACAAACTGGTCTGTTTTAAGCTATTCATTTTGTATTTGGTCATGTTGCAAGCAATTTTACCTGAAATTCTGAAAGAGCTGCATCAGAGAACAAACTGGTCTGTTTTAAGCTATTGCTTTTATTATTTCAAGGGTTTATGGTTTGCTTACAACATGTTCAGTAGTGTTTAGACTTTTCAATCATTGGTTGTCCCCTTCCAATTAAGGAACGAGTCGCAGAATGCAGATTCTGTAATGGGATGCTTTATATAGAGACGTAGATAGATAGTTAAAGAAATAGGATTTTAAAACGCCATAGTTCATCTAGAGAGTAGCTTTAGAAAAGATCATGAAGCCACATGGCTGGTATTTTGCCATTTTGCCAGTGTGCATTGTGCTCACCAAAAAATGCAATTCCATACTGGCTACATAAGAAGTTGTTTTTTTCCCTTCTGTTCATTGCATTCCAAAACCAGTATATGTAACAATATTGATGGTTTATGATTTGTTTGTTTACTTTTACCTTTTTTTTTGTGTTTCTCACTTTCGCTTGACTAATTTCAGATTTGATCGGGACTGGAAAAAGATTGAAGCATTTGTTGGTTCAAAAACAGTTATCCAGGTATTTATAATAGAAGTAATAGGAAACAAAAAACAAGTTACTAGTGTATGTTAGCTGATTTTGGTTTCTTTTTTAAAACAGTGAAACGTCAGAATAATAATTTTTTTCTTGATTTCACATTATGCTTGGATTTTGAATTCCTTACTGGCTATTTAATGAATTTTTTTTAGTGTCATTAATATTATGCATGAATTGAAGATTACTAAATGGTAACATGCTGGTTTCCAAAAGACTTTTTATTGAAGCCTCTGACCTGAGTTTGAATCTTTCCATAGCTTTTATATTTTCCCTTACTAGAAAACCATTTGAATTTGTTCATCAAATATTTCTGTCTAGATTTTGTTGCATCACAATGAAATTTAATTTATACTGTGTTTTTCTTCAAAAGACTAAGGATTGATGATGGAAAGGACTTAGACTTGTAATTTGTTGCTTTGTTGCATGTTCGATTAAGTACAAAAGAAAAGACGTAAAGCTATAAACTCATATTGGATTATATAATGTGTATAGTGTTTCTTTCATCAATTTTCTTGTGCTTAATATCTGACACTTACATGTTCCTCTAACTGTCCATTCTTCACTGTTCTGTGTAAAATTCTATTTGGCAGATACGAAGTCATGCACAGAAGTATTTTCTTAAAGTTCAGAAGAAGGGAACAAGTGAACATGTACCTCCTCCCGGCCAAAGAGAAAAGCTGCTCGCCCATACCCTCAAAAAGCTCCTAAAAGTTAGTATAGTCAACGCCAACCACTTTTAATGTTCTTGTCTATTGCATCAAATTTTGAGTAACACTTATTTGTTTTTGCATTTTATCAGCTCCTACTGTATCCCAAGTTATGGGCCCATTGCAATCTTCATCTTCTTTCATTGAACCTGCATACATTTATATCCCGGATTCTTCATCTGCGCTTGGAACTCCAGTTACTAACATGCCTTCGTCATCTTGGAACTATAATAATACACCACAACCTGTCAATGTGCCACAAGTGACCAGAGGTATGTTTGTCCTGAACTCAATGTTTTTCTTTTTTCATTTTTTGTTATTCAAATATGTAATTTTTAGAGTCTATTCTATGATGACTGCAAATTTAAGGAAGGCTTACCTAAGTTGTAAAGTTTTTTGGTTTGTTTGTTAGATGACATGGGATTCACTGGAGCTGGACAAACTGCTCCTCTTAATGGTTGCTGCAGCAGTAGTAATGAGAGCAACCCTCCAACTTGGCCAAGTAGCAAAAGGATTAATCATGGTGACCAGGAGCCAATTAAAGGTTGGAATGCTTTTTTATCTCTTAATTTGAACTTGATTCTGCTTGAATCTGACATAATGGAAGAATCACAAAATATTTGAGTAGATCTTGTGATAGAACTTAGATAATGTAGTTAGTGATGTGGAGGCACTTCGTGAGTTATGGTTCCAATAAAATGCGGAAGGAATCCGGATGTACCTATCCCAATGGAGTAACGCGTGCTTACTAGGATGGGGATTAGCCATTGCTCGATTGTCCCCACT